>NC_142414.1:6800000-7100000 GCF_059516105.1 Syngnathus floridae | reverse complement strand
TATTGAGACTTAGGGCCCTAAAACTCCACGCACAAAGCAGTGTAAAATGTAGCTAGAAAATGTACATCGTTTTACCCTAATGCCTAACAATGAAACACTGAATCGTGGCGGGGTCTCTACATTTGTATAAATGCAGACAATTAAAAGAAAGATGTTTCCAAATGAAAAGTTGCTCCACCTTCCAATCACGCAGGAAATCAGACTAGGCTTCAAAACTTTCTAAATATGGAGATTTTTTTTCTTTTTTGGGGGGGGGGGGTATAGGTCCCACATTTTGAATACAATTTAAATACTTATATTAACTTACTGAGCAGAGGTCAGTGTCATTGATGGTCCCCCATCTCCTTTTGCTTAGTCCAAAAATAGCAACGCAACTCCCCCAAAAATTGAATGGAAAAGCAAAACACTTTTTCAACACATCTTGCTTCAGTTTGGTGTTTGGAGATTGAACCGGACGGACACACGCTTCTACAGGGGATGAGCTCGTGGAGTTCAAAATAAAAATAAAAAAAAAAGCAGCACTTAGACATCATCTTCACAGAAGATGCTCAAGTGTTTCAAACTAGAAATGAGCGGACTTGGCACGGTTGTCTTCACATTCAATCTCGTTGAGCCAAAGGCGAGCGAGCGCGCCCTGGGCCACATCCCACAAAATGGATGGACTAATGAGCCGGAGCGTTCATCCAAAAACGACCAACAGATCAACAACCTGAACTAGATGGGATGATTTCATAAAAAAAAAAGAAAACGCTAAATACAAAGGTGAACCCGCGGCGGAGGACTAAATGCATATTTGGATCGGATATGAGCTTTTGTTTCGCCACATTGAAACGCAACATTGAAAAATGTTCAACGGCTTTCACGCGTTGAACATTTTTCAATGTTGATTGATTTTCAAGTGCGAGACCAAAGCAACCTGATTTGACCAACGGAAGCTGACAGAGTCTTGTGCGACGGACACCGTCCGAAGGTCCGGCTTGATTTCTGGGCTCGGCGGGATTCTCAAAGACGCGGCGGAGACGCCGCCCACGATGGCGGCTGTCTGCCGGCTGGCGCTACTCCAGTCTTTAGTGTGATCAAGCGCCAGACGATCATCCACTTATTGCCACTGCCGTGTTGAGAAGAGAATCGCTCGTTCTCCTCAGATCTCGACAACACAGGGAAGGAGATTAAAAAGGTATCAAAATCCGTGACGGAACTAACTTGATCTGGTTGTCTTAGCTAGCTAGCTAGGTGTGTCGTCTAAGCCGCCCGCCTTCAGCTTTCGCTTCAGCAGCGTGGCCAGCTGTCCGTTGGGTCCTTGCGGGGGTCAGACGGTCAGGCGGCCGCCGGAAGGCTGTAAGGGGCTCCAGGACGCCGTGTGGCCGCCGGACGTGCCCTGCGAGTACGCCGACGAGCGCCCGTCGCAACACTGGCCGTCGTCTTTGGACATGCCGGCCACGCACAGGCGCCGGTGCCTCAGCAGCCGGTCCGTCCTGGAGAAGGTCTGCGGGCAAAGAGGTCGGTTGTCGGCATGCCACTTTTGCAACATTTGGCATATCAAACCAACCGATCAGAGGAAAGAAAGGGGAAAATGGCGTCCCGTCCGGCTGCGCCACTCACCTGATTGCAGCGATCGCACTGGTAGGGCTTCTCGCCGCTGTGCACCCTCTTGTGGCGGTCCAGGTGGTAGCGCTGGATGAAGCGCATCTCGCAGCTGTCGCAAGCGTACGGCTTTTCCCCTGCGGACACGCCATTCTCAAGGTCAGGGGGCGTGGCGCGGGCGGCGCTTCAAAACAGCCTTTGAGCGTCAATTGCCCCTCACCCGTATGCGTCAGTATGTGCCGCTTGAGGTGGTAGCTGCTCCGGAAAGCTCCGTAGCAATGGTCGCAGATGAAGTTCTTCTGGACTTTGAGAGCGCTGTCGTCATCCATGTCCAGCTGCTGCAATAAAGGCTAGCAAGCGGGATAAAATAAACACCTTTCGTCAACCGTCAGACAAACGTGAAAAGAAGCTCAAGCGTACCCGCGCTTCCTCCTTGACCCGGACCGATTTTTTGTGCTTTTTCTTGACGTGGCCGCTCTGGCCGCCGTGTGTGTTCTTGCCGTCCAATATTCTGGAAGTGTGGTAATCGCCATCCTTTTGGATCAGCTTGGGGAGAAAAGAAATGGTCGGATTAGGATTCTCGGCAACAGGATTGGCGCTGAGCGCCAGGTGGTCGGTCGGCGCCAAAGCTGCATGGCGCGCCATTCGGCTGCACCCCTCGTGCTGCTTTTGGAAGGGTTGCGCTCACCAGGGGTGGGCAGCTCCCGGTCGACAGATGGCCCACGTGGCTGTTGGCTTGCGCGTGGTGCCCTTGGTGTCCGTGGTGGCTGTGGCCGTGGTGCGGGTGGCTTTGGTGGCCCTCCGACGCAGCCCGGTGCCCGTGACCCAGGGAGGACATCATCTTCTTTTGAGCCGCAATGTTGTTGGCTTGCATCAGGGCCATGCCGGACAGCACCTCCTCGTAGCCCGGCGAGCCAGCCTGGGAACGCAAACGGCGACATCAGACCCGGCGGCGGGATTTCACGGCAGGACGGCGAAGCGGTGCCGAGCAACGCGAGTAAACACGAAAAGGGCAAGCCTCTGGTGCCACGTGATTTGGATTCTGCAGATGGAGAGACTTCCACTGACCCATTTCGCATGCTCTCCAACAGAGTTGTTTGAATGGTGTGTCATCGCCGTGCTTTTGAATTTTTGTGTGTGTGGGGGGGGGGAGGTGAGGCACAGCTGACCTCAGTCAGAAGAGACCACACGCACCCAAATCACGGAGGCCAAAGCCTGAAAATAGAGGCATGACAAAATAAAGCTACGTGCTTCAGTCAGGAAGCAAGTTTATCAAGCATGGCAGGGATGAGATGGAGCTCTGGCGCTCAAATCTGCAGCATCCCTTTGACTTGACATTCAACGTTCGTGTGTGCGGGGGCACCAGAAAGCACGACAGCAAAGTAAAACAAACAACGAGCGGAATGTCAGAGGAGCTCGAACACGAACGCACACACATTGTGCTACAGGGACAACTAAAACAATTGTGCGGGTCAAATCTGGACGTTTTTGACCTTTTGCCCATCTGTGTGATCACATTTAAGCTGAGAACTTTTGTTATACAGGATATAAAAATACGTGATGTATTCCGACTACACCACATGGAAACCTGAGTAGGAAAACAAATTATTACGTGATTGATGACATTTTTAACGACGTACTGTGAATTGTAAACAACCCAAACAAGGCAAATGACGTCACGGCACGTTGAGCATCTTGTATAGCGCATAGGAAAATGGGAAGCGCGAGGTTAGCAGTCGCGTGATCGCTTATCCAGAAGAGGGCTCCCTATCTCGCCCCCCACTTTGTCCACATTAATATTGATTTTCAGAAAGGTTACAGTTACTTCCGAGTCTTCTTCCAATAGTTCTGACACTTTATCCTTCTTATATGCCTGGAATAGTTTCCGTTTTCGTCGTGAACTAGTCTGATTCCACATTGTGTAAACCGAGCTTCGTTCTATTATCTACAAATGGTAAAGCATCTCCTCTAAGATCAAGTCTTTTGAATAAGAGATCCCTTTAGCTAGGGGCTTTCACATGCAAGGAGAAATGATTTAGTTGAAGCAAAGGTGACACATTTCTAACTGTACAAGTTCGCTGGTTAGCTACTTACCAGAGAACAGGTTGGTGAGCGGAAACGTAGCAAAATAGTCGGCTGCGGGTTTTGATTTTAAAGACGGATACCCAAATTGGCAAAAGAAATCGGAGGCCGCACTGAATGAAACCAAACAACGCGTGCTAGCTTGTTAGCTAGTTGTTCGTTTTGAGGTGGGGGGGGAGTCTTGCAAGACGGTTACCCCCACCCTCCCCCACCCCAGACGACACAACAACAGCCAGGCAGGCACACACAAGGCACAGCAGGCAGGCAGGCAAGCAAGGCGGGCTGGCTCAGGGACCAGCACACAAAACTACCGCAGGCTGTGCTGGAACCTTCGCAAATCCGAAAACAGCCCACCAATGAAAAGATTCTGCACACGCGACTAAGGTGTGCTCCCGGTTGTTTTGCTTACCTTTTAATTGTTTACAGTTTTGCCGATTATTAGTTGACGCACTTCCAATTTTTCTTTTCAGTTTACAAACACTGACAGGAAACGCTACCGGAAGTGTTCCCCGCCGGAGTGTTCTGATTGGTCACAGGCGTAGCCATGTGATTGCCGCTCAATGACCTGTACGTGCGGCCATGTTAGTAAGGGACTGATGACGTAAGAGGCACGCTTCAGGAAAATACTGGCCTGAACACGTAAGTGTGTTTTCAATTCTTAAGTCAAGGAACATGTTTTGCATCACAGAAAAAGAAAAAAAAAAAAAAAAAACAGAAAATATCACCAAAAGTATACGGGGTGAGGCAGTGGGTTTTTACAACGTTGTTATGGTTTTAACCCTTCGATGCACAAGGGAAACGTGGGTCAAGGTTTCAAACTAGGGTTTCAAACCCGGGTTAGGGTTTCAAACAATGGTTTCATACTAGGGTTGGCGTTTCAAAGTAGGGTTTAAAGCTAGGGTTAGGGTTTCAAACTAGGGTTAGTGTTTTAACCCTTAGATGCACAAGACCATCAATTCTTTGATGACATTTTTCCATTCTTTTCATCAACTTCTCTAGCTTTCCTCTCCGTCCTTCCATGTTTGTGCACTTCATCACCTCTTGTATTATATTATCATAAAATGGCAGAATTTTGACGACATCTAGTGGCTGTTAATAAAATGACATCAACTGTCACACTGGAAGGGATTTCCTGTTATCAGTACCTTAGTGTTTTTTTTTTAATAATGATTGTTATTATTCATCCATAGCGTGTACATTATCAGATAAATCAGTCAGTTAACAAAAGCAGCAGTTAATACAACAGCAAAAAATAACTTTTGGTTGCTGTAAATTTCCCATCTGAGACCAGTGTCTTTCTGTGTGTGTATTTTATTGCAAAGTACGATTAAACAGTCATCCCCCTCCAAAAAGAAATCACAGTTAGAAAATAATTGCAGGGGCTGTTTACTTGTTTCAGCTGTGGGAAATGAGAAATCAATACCTTCTTTCTTGCCTAGATATTTGCCTTGCGTGAAATAAAAATAATCGGGAACGCATTTCATCTACACGCAGTGACTCACTTGAAGAAATCCATTTTCAGCCTGCAGTGGGTGGGAAGAATATTAACGTTTATTCTCGTTACTGTCCTGGAGACAAGACAGTTAATTGGACCACTTATTTTTCCTGTGCATTCTAAAACCTCAGTACCTTACTTTTCACTTGTATCTACATTTTAGGCAGACCCTAACCCTCATCCTATTACTCATGCTGTCACGGCATTTGAACAGGCTCGTCTTTCTATTGTTTCACAGGCCTCTGCACTTGGATGATGTAGAATTCCGTGTGTGTGTGTGTGTGTGTGTGTGTGTGTGTGTCTGTGCGTGTGTGAATGTTTATTCAAAGCAAAGCACGATCGTGGCTTAACAGAGAAATCCTATTCATCCATTCACTTTCTACCAAAACCAAATGAAGGTTAACGGAACTCAGGTCAACCACCAGAGGGAGCTATTGTCTTTCAAAAGTGAAATTTATCACGTCACGCAGTTTTTCAGTCTAACGTGTGCGCGCTTGCGCGTGCGTGACTACAGCATCATCACTTGCTGCTAACCAGTAAATTTCAATGTGATTCATGTTACCTGCTTGCCAACATCATCATTTCCAATGCAGTCGGTGTAGTTAGATGAATTGACTGGGAGAAGTAACTTGTTCAAGTAGGTGTAACATATTACCGGCATTGTTGGCAGAGAGGGATGGTGGCGTTAAAGATTGAGCAGCACAAACACGAGTTCTGTTTCGACACAAATTTTGTGTCAGGTTGTAATACCCTCAAATAGTTAGGCTGGTGCAGAAAGACAAGTGGAGGTCCACTTCACGCAACGGCGCCCGCAGACCGCCCATCGCCTCCCTCGCTAATGAAACATGATGCTAAGAGCGGCCGACCTCACGCCATTAAAGATGGCCACACTCAGCAAAAAACGACCCATCTGCGCGTACTGATCAAGTCGGGGCCCCGAGCTCGGTGCAGACATGATAACCGCACGCTAATTAAAAAGCCATTTGTGCTGCGGAAGGCCAATTAAAGGCCTCATTGCTGATAAGGCCCTCAGTTGCCACAGCGGCAAAGCCACCAGGGAAGTATTTATGAAATGTTAATGGAGACTGTAATTAATATCCGGAGCAGATTAACAACGTGCAAACCAGTATCATTCACATTTCGGTGAGGACTGGCGCACAACGTGAGAGCGCAGAAGAAGCTGCGTGTTAGTTCATGCAACGCAGAGTCAGTGTGTGTGTGTGTGTGTGTGTGTGTGTGTGTGTGTGTGTGTGTGTGTGTGTGTGTACATAAATGCACAAAAACATAATACTAGTGTAGTATTCCTGTGTTGGATGTGTGGCTTGAAGGGGCGTGGCCTAGTGAGGGCCAATTAGTCTTCAGGTGAGCGTGAGCTGTGGCCCACAGCAGCACTTTGCAAGTCATTGTGGATTTGTTGCAGCGATGGTCCCATCCAAGAAGCAATTGACAGGCTTCGCTTCATTGATTATAATCTTGGAATGGATAAGGTGGATTTTTTGGAGGAGGCCTTTTTGTCCAGAATTATCTCTTTTGTGAGGCTGCAAACAACGCAGCGAATGGATTACGTAACTCGTCGTGAGCAAAGTCGCAAAGGCCTTTTTAATAATAAATGTGCGCATATCATACAAATCACCGCAACTTGTGTGTCTTTTGTCTGTCAACGAAACACCGGCCGGCGTCAGATTTGAATTTTGTAATTTCCTCGGTTGGTTGGATGTCTGGGCGTCATTATTCATAGTGGCCACGATAATCAGTAAATCAGTGCGACACAGCAGACAAAGTGGACAAATTTGAGAGGAGCAAAGATGGATGAGCCGCGGCGGCGGCTACATTCTAGAATATATGAGGACGACCGAGGCGAGCAAATCAGGAAGAAACGTCTGCTGGATGGCGTTTAGATCAATACTAATAACCACAGGCAGAGAATGACTTCCTCTCATCCCTAATCATTCACGCAGAGGAGGCGCGCATCCAGAGGAGGGGGATAAAGTGCGAGCCCAGGAAAAACGAGCGGCAAGCGCAAATTTGTCTGTTTGGATATCATCTATTGCTTTTTCGCTCTCTTTCGTTGAGTCGAACAGACGGAGCCGTTTGAAAGGCCTCTTTATCAGAAGCGTCCCCCCCCCCTCCCTCCCTGAAAAAAAGCCAGCGTGCCGTGCGTACCGTTAGAGTGCTCCGACATTTACGGGGAATGAGATTGCTCTAAAAGCATCGCTCAATAAAAGGTCTCGCAATGTGTTTGGCCTAATGCCCTGCAATTTTAGATTTCAGTAACAAAGTTAGAGAAGAGAGGCAAAGGGTTGAGCGGGTGGTCCGCCGCAGCACCTTCCGCTTTGTTTCAAAGGAATTAGGCATCATGCTCAGTTAATTGCCATTTAGGGAAGAGTCCGATGTGCAGGAAACGGAACACCTCGCGCATTATAGCACACAGTAGGACATTGAAATAGGAGATTCCCACGTTCGTTCGTTCGTTCGGTCATTTGTTCGTTCACCCCCTTGGTAACTCAAAGCACATCTCGACATCCTGTTGCGATTCATGATATCGTGATTCATTAATTGATGTGCGTGACTTGACTCAGTCACATAAAAACAATTAAAGACTCAGTTATTGTAAGTCACTCCGTGATCTGCAGGTAGATAATTTTGATCCCCAGGGGGAAATAAGCAGAAATGAGCAATGAATGAAGATTTGCATGACATTTGAAAGGGCCTATGAGAGTTCCACATTGATTTGCCATCACGAGTGAAATTGTTTGTGAGCATTGCAACGACACAGATTTTGTTGTTATAAGTGCAACCTTCAATAAGATGTATGCGCTGATCAATAGCGTACTCTTAACAATCGATTTTTTTCTTGGGCTGGCTTCAAACGATACCGCAGCTTATTAAGAAACAACGATATACTACATATCGTTATCGACCCACCTTGATCAAATATTCAAGGCTTTTCGACTCCGACAGCAAACTAGAGACGATGTGTTGGCCTCTTTCATTTCGGCTTCCATTCCGTTGTCTGTTAGCATGCCGGCGTCCACGTTTTTTGAGACATCGGTCGGTCACATGCTTTCATCCCCATGTTGTCCACTGAGCTCCTTTGAGGAAATCTTCCAGACGTTTGCCAAAGTCCTCATGCAACTGGCTCATGTTATCGTCGTCAGGCAGGCGCTAGTGAAAATTGCTGGAAGAAATGGACACAACTGACTTTATCGAATCAAGCTAAAGAGTACAGTGTAGTCCCACAGATCCAAATCTATCTAGGGGAGAAAAGCAGAAGGAGAAAAAAAAGATCTTCTCTGCCAAACGATGCCAGCAAAGCGGAAATAATAAAAAACAAGTTGGTGCATTTGAAATGTTCAAATTTAGCCCACTTGTGATGATTACAGTGCTAAATTAAAAGATTACAAATAGAAAAAAGTACGTCGGGCTAGTGGCTGAGCCCTGCAATAGGCCAACGGCGGCGGCTGACGGATGAAAGCTGAGTGTGTGTTTACGTGTTCTCAGCAGCGGTTGTGCGAAATAGTGAGAGATGAGTCCCGTGTTTCTGATCGATCGTCACCGCTCGGCACTTTTAACGAAGTCATTGATGAAAACTCAACCGTAAAGGTTGTGCTGACACAGCCGATGAAAGACACTTTATTTATTTATTTATTTATTTATTTATTTGTTTATTTATTTATTTATTTATTTATTCGTTCATTCATTCGTTCATTTATTTATTTATTTGTTTGGTCATTTATTTGGTCATTTATTTATTTAGTTATTTATTTGGTCATTTATTTATTTTATTTATTTTAATTATTTTATTTGTTTTTTTTAATTTATTTCATTTAGTTAGTTATTTAGTCATTATTATGATCATTATTTTATTTTTTTTATTTTTAATGAACTGTACAGATGTCAAATTGCAGCAATTTAGGAGCAAAGTATGTAATTTAAGTGAGTCGGTGGGACCCAAGTGTCGTGGGAATCAAGCAACAGGGTCCAAAACGGCAGCCGATTCCAATGGAGCCAAATATTTCCTATTTGTGGAAGAACGTCCATATTTCGATGCAGATTGGCTTTCAAGTACGTTCGGGAAGTCTTCTGTTCCACTTCAGAAGAGCCATGTGACACATTGGCTCCATCTGGACATCCCAATTCTCATCAAGCAGCAACACTAAAAAGTGCGCGTCCACCACGTTGCCATGGAAACATTCCCCTCTCCTGCGGCCATACCACATGAGATGAAAGTCCTTTTCCCATTTGTCTCAACCAAGCCCTTTGTGAGCGGAAGACAGGAAGAGACAAAGTCAATCCGTGCCATAAGGTTGATCTCGAGGCTAATTGCTGGACGCTTCTTCTTCTCGCTTTGGGCCGTCACAGGAAAGTTTTGCGTTGATGAGAACTTCCAGCCAGCCCACGTATTTATTCCTCAAACGGGAGATAGCTCGTTTGTCCTCGATTCGGCTAAAACGGAAGGAAAGCCGAAAAAAACAACAACAAATGACGAATAACGACAAGGAAGCACCCCCTCCCCCGGGATTATTGCTTTCCTTTTGCTGTGAGTAATGAGCAGCACTTTGAACGGCGGCCTTACCAGTGTCCTGCTATTAATTAAAGCTTGATTGGAAGAATAAATTAATCTGGCTGTGGGTCGCCCAATCAATAACCCATACGAGGGCTCCATTAAGCACGGCGGCCCGAGCGTGATGAGCGCGCCGAGAGAACCAGGCGAGTCCAACGCTCCTCCGAGATTGCGAGTGATTTTCTCGCCTATTCATCATAACAAGCTCGTCAAGTGCTTTGTAAAGGTGCAAAGGCGCAAGTTAGCGAGCGCCCCGCTGCTCCGCCCAGAGGCAAAAGCCACAGCTAGCATCCGTTCTCATTTGCTTCCCGCCGCAACCAACCCGCCCGGACTTTCGAACTCGCCACTCCACTTTTAAAGGTTGAACCGAAATGGCAGCGGGCTTGCGTTTTCACAAAAAGTCGTCGATTTCTTTTAGTTGGACTCGGCCCCAACTCCGAATTTGGGCGACCGCTAATGGTCCAAACGGCGCGCGTCGCAACGGGAACACGGGCGAACCTTAATCATCCAGCTGCAGCAAATAAATGACTACAATCATCAACCCACAGCAAATTAATGATCACAATCAATCAGCTCAAATTAAATCCGACCCGAAAATAGTGGTGCGGTCAAGTAGCAATCAGGCTTCCTGGCTCGCCTCCCACGTCAAGCCAACGTTGCCAAGAGACAAACACAAGCAGCGGTATTTATAAATTCTTGCTTTCCTTGCTTTCTTGCTTCTGCATAAGACACTTTAGAGCAGGGGTGTCAAACTTTTTTTTGTTGCGGGCCGCATCGTAGTCATAGTTTTCCTCGGAGGGCCATTATGACGTACATAAAGTTTGGAAATCACACACTAGTAAAAACTGTTCGAATAATTCAAAAAGATAAATGGTAATAAAAATTGCAATATTTTTAAAACGTTTGTAATTTTAGTAATGCAAAACTGGTCTTTGCGGGCCACATAAAATGATGTGGCGGGCCCTATCTGGGCCCCCGGGCCTTGAGTTTGACACCTATGCTTAAGAGCAGGGGTGTCAAACAAATTTTTTTGGCGGGCCGCATTGTAGTCATAGCTTCTTTCGGAGGGCCATTATGACTGTCAACCTAAATAAATGTATGAGCACCTCATATTATAAACAATAAAAGCTACAAAACAAACTCGTTTTCAAATCAGACGAGTAAAAACTGGTCAAATATTTCAAAAAAAAGATATTATTAAAAGTGCGGACAATTTGCAATTCTAGTAATGACACGAATTTGATGCACAATTTGTTTTCGCGGGCCACATAAAATGATGTGGCGCCCCCTATCTGGGCCCCCGGGCCTTGAGTTTGACACCTAAAACTAATTCCCTTTCCATCCCGCTAACAAGTTGACTCGACTCACTGGCGACACGGCGGGCTTTGACAGCCGTGCGCCCTCCTCGCCTTTTCTCTCCTCCTGTCCGTCACTCATCACTCTCTTCTGTCTCTTGCGTTCGTTCATCCCTCCGGGCTCCCGTGCTGAACTCGCCAAAACTGACGCTCTTAAGTTCCCGTGGGACTCGGCTTTGGCCCCGATTGGGTGACACGAAAGACACGCAAACACACGCGCGGACACTTGGCACGTGTGTGTGTGTTGAGGAGTCCGTGGAGTCGATGATTGCGTGCGTCAGTCCCTCGACGGCCTTTAGCCCCCATCAGGGCATGATGTGATACCACGCTTTGATTGCTCTCAACGCGTGCTGACAGGAAATCCATTTGCGAGCGAGCGTGCATGTGTGTCCCTCAGCGCCTTGGATGACAGCTCAATTGAACGCCAGTGCCAACAAGGCCACGAGATCAAAATGAGAGGGACTGGCACGCCAGATGCCGCGCCGAGACGTTGCGGCCATTAAGCCGTGGACAGGCCCCCCCACGTGTAAAACCGATGGACTTTTAATGTGCTCCCTGATGAGGAGTGGCTGACTTTGGCAGGGGGAGAAAAGAAGATGGATAAGCAATCGCTCACCTTTTTGTGTTTTCCATCACATTCAGTTCTTTCTATTTTTCAAACAGTAAAAAAAAAAAAACATAGAATTGGCTGAATTTGAATACAAGAAGTCAGAACAGAAAAAAATATTGAAATAATGAGCTTGGTCTTTCCCCAGTGAGTTTGGAATGCAAGAATCTTTTGGAGTGGAGAACCTGTTGTACGAAAAACGGGTAGCGCTCAAAAAACACAGAAGAAGATATTTGTTTCCCTCAAGGCAGCAAAATGATAGGAAGGAAGGAAGACAGGAAGGAAGGAAGGAAGGAAGAAAGGAAGAAAGAAAGGAAGGAAGGAAGGAAGGATGAAAGGAAGGAAGCAAGCAAGGAAGGAAGGAAGGAAGGAAGGAAGGAAGGAAGGAAGGAAGGAGGGAAGTAAAACAGGAAGGAAGGAAGGAAGGAAGGAAGGAAGGAAGGAAGGAAGGAAGGAAGGAAGGAAGGAAGTAAAACAGTAAGGAAGGAAGGAAGGAAGGAAGACAGGAAGGAAGACAGGAAGGAAGGAAGGAAGGAAGCGTGCTTTGCTTTATGGGCAAACTGGCCGGCTCGTCCAGCCATGGAATAATAGCTAGCCATAGCGTTCTTCACGTCGTCACGTTGAGAAAAGGGCAAGCCGCCGTGAGCCCAGCTTGAAAGATACGTGGGCTCAACGTGCGGGTAGGCGCTACCCCGCCTGGGCCTATTAGCCTGCGGCTGATGTATGGAGCCTTGTCATGGATATGAGCTTTCCATGAGCTGAGATAGAGTTTGTCTAATGGAATCCGGCCGCCCATCGCCGGCTGCGGGGAGCAGTGGGTGGGGCTAATTCAATTGCTTCCAGTCCCATCCGTGGCTCGGAGATGAACGATGGACCTGTTCGCCGGAGAACGAAGCTGACAAATCTATCCGTCCATCCGAACTCCGGTTTCATTTGGACAATTTGCGGTTGACGTGATGGCTATCCGTAATATCCGGAAGCCCATCTGCAGCTCAAGGAGAAGCAAGCCACACCGCTCATCCTCGTTGAGCAGATGTGATCATTTGAGGATGTGTTTACATCCTCCAAATCTTTCTCGATTTTAGCCAATTGGCATTTTTCTAGATTCATTTGGGGATTCCATCAATTGCTTTGGGTGAAATGTGCTGAAAAGTAAAAAAATGTGAAATGACAAACAGCACCACTGTCACCTTCATCGCTCGCTCGGTAACGGATGTAACCGGCTTGCAAATGTTTCCTAATCGCTGAGCCGTCGGGTCGGGTCGGGTCGGGTCGGTCACCTGACCTGAAGGATGAAAAGCATCCCATATCACAGTCTTGATGGGGATCACCGAGACTGTGCCACCAGCGCCAACGACCAAGAGCACTCCCGAGTGGCGGGTCGACGCCGACGCTAACGTGATAAGACGCGAAGCAGAGAGAAGCTAATGCGAGGAGACGGCTCGCATGAGAGTGTGAAGCGTCCAGGCTGGAAAGCTTGGAAGGTAATCACCGGCGACGCAAGAGAAGAATTTTGGCTAACCGCCGCTATTTCCTCCTTGTGTTATCCGTTAGCGCTACGTTGACCCGTCTTGCGCAAAGCTACCAAAGGCCAATCACACACACAAGCATAAAAATTGTTGAGCAGATTTGAAATCCACTCAAGCGTCAGCCATCTTTTTACAGCTAGCAAAGAAAAGCCGTAGAGCAAGCTAGTCATGTTAGCGGCGGTTAGCTTCACCCGGTTCTTTCTCTCAAATACTCGTTATGCTAATTAGTAGCTCCCAGAAGACTGCCTATTTTCCACTCGATGGATACTTTTGACTTTATGAAAACTCGGCTGACTTTGTTTGAAAGTAAAACGCTGAAGAACTTTGAAATGCAATTGATGGCTTTAACTCGCTTGGAAATGAACTCGAGTACAAGCCGGAAGCGAGGATTTGGGATCGCTATCTAAACCCCCACCAGTCTGCCTCTTGTCCTCGGCCAAACAAAGTCGACGCACACACACACACACACACACACACACACACACACACACACACACACACATACGGCATCCATAAAGAGCCCATGTGTGGGAGGAGGCAAGCTTGCATTTCTTTTGTATTATCTCTTGCAGGCGAACGTGTCGATGGTGTTTTCTACTCGAGCATATTGTTCAAGTGTGTTGAAAAGGTTGTGGTTGTTGAAATATCACGTTCCAACATGGACGGCATCGCCAACTTGGCGTGTCTACGTTGGCGTCGGCCGGCTCGGAACAAGCCCATTGCAACCGGTCGACAAGGTCTACTAAAGCGTGTCCGTCCATCTGTCCGAGATTTATTGCACAACATCAGCTCTTGCAGATAGATGATTAACACCGGGAACAAGATTGATGGTCCTTCCGCTGAGGCCCTCGCCTTCCATTCGCACACAAACAGGCATCGTTTGTTTCCAGATGGGCCTGCCTGGTGTTTCTCTCCACGCTTCAAATATGGAGCCGACACCTCGGGCTGCAACAGGTAGAGAGCAAAAACACAAACGCGGCTACTGCGGATGCTGCTTGTTGCTGTTCAGCCATTTTAGGAGACCATAGCGCCCATGCCATGTTTTCCCTTCAGCGGATGCTTGGAGGACCATCCAAAGAAGAATGAAGAAAGTTACCAGCAACAAGTACAACTGTAAAAAAAATACTCACTCTCCCATTGTTCTCTGCTTGTATAATAATAATGATGATAATAATAATAATGATCATCATAACCATGAAAATAGTAATAATAATGATCATCATCATCATCCAACAAAGTCCGTCCGGCTAACTGCTGAACGGGAAAAGTGGCGAACGGATCAACTTACTTGCAAATATTTAATAGCCCACATGAAGGTTCTTTCCAAATACCTTCACCTTTCGCTTCCAGATGGTAAAAACGCTGCCAAGCGACGAAGGTGTCCACACATCACCGTGACGTCATCATTTGATGTCATCCGGTGGAGCGGCGCAATTCTTTTCTGTTCGGCCCCCCAGGAGAAGGAAAATATTTCATCTCAGCCAGCCAACTCTCCTCAGTGACTAAAAATAGTATCAAGACACCTCCGCTAGCCTAATGAACATGTTCCCTGGAGGGGGGGGTCACACCGGCCTTCTTAGGGGGCCCGCCCGCTACTTGAGCTGGTGTTATATGTTTTGATTTGAAGAAGGAGGGGGCAGGCAAAGAAATGGATGATGACTTGTCATGCCGGTGACAGGCGACTCGCCCGTCTGACGTCAGTCTGTGAGAGTTCTTGTGACAGTGGGCGCCCTCCAAGCGCCCAGAGGCTCCAACCTCTCCAAACTATTTCATTAAAACTTCCACCGCAATTATAGCACATTCCCCATACTCTGACCTTCACACTAGCTTCCATGAATACACTGTCATCATCTGTTGTTCTCGTCTCTCACTTTGAGTCAATCACGTTCCCGTCCCTCCTCCGGAAGATCTAGCCCTGCTTCACTTTTAATATTTGGAATTCTCTCCACGTAAATCCAATACTTGATGATGAACACCTCCTGCTATCTCTCTTGAGATCTTCTCGTCGGAGCTCAGCAGCTGAACTGAGAAGTCAGCAGCAGTAGGGTTTGAAGTTCTGCTTAATGTCTTTGTGCTGTTTCATGCAGATATTGGAGAGAAACAAAAGATTACCTTATTTTAAGGTCAGGCAGCGTGTGTGTGTGTGTGTGTGTGGTGAGCCCCAAGGGGCTTCTCGTCACCTTGCCAATCACATCAGCGAGGTGGAGTGTGATAACCTTATCTGTGCCTGAGCTGTGCATAGCCAAAGGGCCACACACACATACACACTTTGACACTTATTGAATGAAAAAGGCCAGAGAAGAGATGGAGATCAATGGTGCTAAATGAAGGACATGCTTGACGCTGCTTCTCCCTGTCACTGGCTGCCTCTTATCTATAATGGAAAAGCCAGCCGTGTGTTGTTGCCTGGCGTGGTCACGCTCAATCGGGCCCTGAAATACTGCCGCAAAGTCTTACTTCAGGGAAACACGTGCGTTATAGCCAAGCCGTCAGTGAGGAGAAAAAAAAATGGTCGGCCATGTTGCCAGCGCTTTCGTTGTACTTTTACACGCAGTGAAACGTTGCTTTTTTTACGCAGACAATGGTGCACTTTTGATATATTGGGGGAAATTCAACAAAATCACGTAATCGTGAACGGCAATCACAGTTTTACACAGCAGGTGATTTGAAGAAACGGTGCCGGTGGTTCCGTGATTAGCTGCGCTCGAAACCTCTTGAGATGTTTACTCTAGCCACAGTGCCATGAAGTGCTATTAAGTCAAATGGATTCAAAATAGCTCACAAAGTCATTTGCTGACAAAATATGGTGATGGAAGCGGAACTCCTCCCCTTCCCTGTCATGATTTTTGAAGGTTTGGACAAATGTAGCTAATATGGCTCCCGGGTTGCGGGTTGCCATATATTTTGCAACTAAAACCTGGCTCCATTGTGTGGATCGAAAAACAAAAGAAAAATCCTTGACTGGAATACTTGAGTTGCTAGCTTGGCCTCCAATAAAGGCTGCAAAGAGGAAACGATAAGTTATATTCAAGTGGAGATGACATTTTAGGGCAATATTTTTTTTTTTGGTTTGCATCAGGGCTTGCTTTGTTGATTGTATTTGAGGAGCCTCCTCATCTATGCCAACAATTGCCATCCTTTTACTTCTATTGAATTGTGTTCCGAGCCAACGCAACTAATCAGCCGCCAGGCAAAGTCATACACAACGAGCTAATGACGTCGATGCGGCATGCTAACTTATGTCCGCGCACTCATAGCGGGTTGTCAGGCAACGGCTGCTCCGCTCCGTATGTCCCGCTAAACAAGCCATGTCAGGCACTTATAAGCCCCATCCATCTCCTTATCAATAGCTGACGCTGCGGGCTCAGTGCGAGCTCAGCTCCATCTCAGGCTGGCTGATCAGTCGCCTTGAAACTCTTTTAGCCACTAAACGTGGACAGCGCTTTGGAATGTGCCATTAACAGACACGCACAAACGATCCATCACCATGAGGCGCAGAGGGCCTCATTACTAAGATTGAGCCACTAAAACAGACGAGAAGCTTACTTGCTAGCTTGCTAGGTAGCTTGCTTCCTAGCTAGCTTGCACTCTTGCCGGCCGTCTTGCATGTGATTTTTTTAAGACTGACAGAGACTAGACACCAAAGAGTAAACTCAATAAATGTTCTACACCAACTATGCTGATTGAGTTTAAAAAATCAGGCTGTCGACAGTTTGGTCTGCCTCTTTGTTGAGAGAAAAACAATCAGCTAGAAAGCAAGAGATGAGCAGAAAGCAAAAAGGAAGCGAGAGCTGGCTGTTGTGGGTGTGGGCAAAGGTGCCGTTTGCTGACCGCTGGCAATTTGACAAAGCTGACATTTTCACACCTCTCTGCTCTGTCTCATTTGGCACCGACTTTCCTAACAAGCTTGTTACCACTTGCGCTCAATCCGCCTGCCTGGCTGCCCGCCCGGGTTGTGTGCAAACGTTCGCCTCCACCGACAAAGACACATTCCGGGTCGTCTCACTCAGCCATTCCCGACCATATGTATATACATATATATGGGGTATCCAAACAAGACGCCTCTCTTCCCTACAGCTCTACGAACAACGCTTTATTGCGTCATCGGAATGTCAGTGCAATACTTCACAATATGTCCATTTGCTCTCCCACTCATCCAAAAGCCCAACCTTGTCTGTATCATATACGGCTTTTTGCTTCTCCAGAGATTTGCCCTCTTGGCCTCCTCGGTTGGAGATAAAGCCCTAATAAGCTTTGCGCTGGAGGTCAGTGGGGTGTCACAGCGCGCGCACGCACACACATCGCCCATCGCTTGGCAAAAGGTCAATAGCGTGAAATCAAGAGTGTTTTGTAAAGGCAACACACACACTCTTGGTGCTCATTATGCATTTGAAAGGGAGTGGAATAACTCTTTCTATCATCTTCCGTTGCCATTTGGCCGATGTCTAATGACTGCTCAATTCTTAGTATTGGGATGAAAGCGTTGTTATGCGTGCGGGAAGGCCATTAACAGGCTCTCAAATTATTTAGAAATTAAAATCAGGAATATTCTACTCAGATGTATTTCTCTTGCTAAATGTAACAGGCCAAAACGTGTGTGTGTGTGGGGGGGGGGGGCTAACTCGAGCTAGCGAGACGGCTAATGTGTCAAGCGGTCGTAATTAATTTCAAGGTTGAAGGTGCGGAATTTAATATGGGGAATTAAAAGATATTAATTTGCTGCTTGCCCAAATGTATTCTCAAAGCTCGGCCGTGTGTGTCCTCAATGGCTGTAAAATATTAGCCGCTCTCCGTGAGATGAACGCACACACAGAGCGGCAAAGAAATGAAGCAATGTCCAATTAAAAAAAGTCGTCTTGTGGGGCCCATCGTGGTTTTTGGGACATTTGAATGGACATTCATACTCACCCGCCATGTTAATTATTTTTTTGAATTACTTTGTGAATATGTTTCTGGGGAATTTCAATAAGGCACCTGGGACAACTACAGGGGTCCTCTGTACCCGGAAGTAATTAGACAGCGAGCGGGAGTTTCGCCGAGTCTGACCGTAACCGCCGCTGTGTGTTTCAGGTGAGTAACGCTGTTGAAATGATGATGATCAGAACTCGCAATATTGCTGGTAGTCGGAGCTAATTATTGTTTAAGAATATGATACATACGGTTATTGTTGTACAATGTATGATTTTGCGTGTGTGTGATGTTTGTAACGGGTCCTCTGTACCCGGAAGTAAGTTGACAGTGAGCGGGAGTTTCGCCCGGTCTTGATTGTAACTGCCGCTGTTACGCTGTGTTTCAGTAAATTTATTATTTTGACAACATTTTTGCGTCCATGCATGTGACACAATTTGACCTCGAAAGGTTTTCAAACAAAAGAATCGTTCTCCATGGGCTTTTAATGTCCACGTTGACTTTTGATTGTAAATAATCCACTCCAGAAGGGAGGGACTTGGCAAAAAGCTTCCACAATCTGCTGCTGCCTCTATCCAGATAACGAGCCCACGTTCTCAGCCCCAGGATATCATCTTAGCCACATGTAAAGCGTGTGTGTGTGGGCACACGCCTCTGATGGCTGGATGGATGGGGAAGACCTTGGAGCCAGCCGTGAGGCGTTTTCACAGATGGATTAACATGTCTTCCAGCGTGAGGTCAATGTGTCCCGTGACGGTGGAGCGAAGCCACTCGCACAATACAAAATTGCAGCGTCCGTCCACTTGAAGGCAACTAGACATCTTCTGCAAATTGGTGCTGGACATTTGGATTCCTCCTGCTTTCTCCTACTCCTTCACATGATGGACGGCCGTTTTCTGCTGATGATACAGCTTGACTTGATACGCCGCACGTGGGTGCTTGCTTGCTGTTTTAGTCCAATGGAAAGGAGCAGCTTGCGCTGGAGCAGCAGCGCGTGAGCTGATCATTCCCCAGCCCGAATCTCCCTCCACTATGCTGACCTCCAGCTTGTGAACAAAAGCGTGAAATGAAACAATTCCCCAGTTACACGGATCCCTCGAGGCCCGTGCATCTGACTTGAGACATTTCTGCTCCAGCGAGCCAGTCAGGGAGCGGTGCGCGTTCACCGCGATGGCCGCGTTGGGGTCAAGCGGGCTACCGACAAAAGCAGAAAAACATGCAGCTCAGAAACAATTTTGGGAACAATGCAAAAGGTTCCATCTTGTTTTGTATTTCCACTTGTGTGTGTGTGAAGAATGAGTCGGAGGCAGGCTTATTGATTTCAAAGCGTTCGCTAATCAGGCCATGTGATGGAAGATGTAAATTGCTTGTTGTTCAATTTGTCGGCGTTCTGCTCCTCCCGCCGTCATCGACAGTCCAAACACACACGGCGCCTGGGAAGAATAATATCGCAAAGGTTCCTCATCACTTTGCAACAGTGCCTGCCTGATTGAGAGCGCGACGCCGCCTTCTTTCTTTCAGCTTTTCACCCCCGAGGCATCGGTGTGTTCCGTGACTGCTCGGCCGGAGCTGCTCGGCCCGCCCGTGGCGGCCACCGTTAGCCTTGTTGTCAGTGTTCCGTGTGGGGACTGACGGTTTTGATTTCTGCTCCGGGAGCGCCCGAGCTTCTGTGGGAGCCGCCGTGCTCCTTTGGATCACCGGCGTTCGGCTCGGCGGTGTAATAAGGTGCCATCAAATCCAAATGAATCATTGATTTGAAGCTGGGAAGGGAAAGGAAGTATGTGGCCAAACATTGGCATTCCAAAATGGTAAAAAAATATTTCAGCGTGTAAACGCCGATTCTGCCAGCACAGAAGACAAGCGCCGTAAGCGCCTGCATCCATTTTTCACTCGAGAGCATGAATATTTCAAGGATGAGTGACACATCTAGTGAAGAATGAAAAGGACCAAGGAGTGCGGGAGGCTGCGGATGGATGTAATCACATTTACTTTTGCACATTTCAAAATGACACAAGCCAAATCGCCTCTCATGTAGTTTCATCATTTCTTCCCATCTTAAGTTTGGTTCAAATCCTCGTCGTCTCCACATGACATGTTTGGATTGTCATTGCAGCTCTCACCTGGGTTCTACTTTCTCCGATTAAATGTCTGGAGAGAGAAAGCATGCGTTTTTATGTTTTCGCTCTCATCTCCCAGCATCATTTGCGGCGTTGAAGGAGCGAGCGGCCGTCTCGCTTTTTGGAGGCGACTGGAAAGTCTCTTGGAGGCGCCGTCCCTTTGCTGCTCTGCGCAAATGAGATAGCAAATGTCACGCCGGCCGAGGCACGGCATGTGAAAAGCGCACCAACAATCGTTGGCAATGGAAAAGCAGGACCTCTTTGGGGGACCTCTTGTTTGACATTCTTCAGTCTCGTTAATTCTTTGCTGTGCTGTAAAAAATAAGGTGGAGCTGCAAAGATGACGATGACGTTGCCTCCAACTGACGGGCTTTTAATCACTGCTCCAAAGCGATATTACAGTAGGTGGATGCACACGCGTCGTCTTGGTTGTGGCGAAAGCTTCATCAATACGAAGATATTCCTCAGCTCATTGAATAATTGATATCCCCGCACAGTCTGGCTGGGAATGAAATAAGATGTAAGCATATTAAAAAGTTGCCAGAGCTAAAGGATGGCTGAAAATGAAAAGGGTGCCCAAGGGATTGGACAAATGAGGAGGTTGGGAGTGGGCGAAGCAAAAAAAAGGGAGCAGCAATGGAGAAGGTTTGACGTCCATTTTCCGAACGACAATACTGGACTTCAAGTCTTGTCCCCTTTTCATAATTTTACTTTTTATCTTCTTGACACATTGTGGATGCTCCCTGTGTCCATTGCAGCATCACTGGCTGGCTAGTTGAAAGCTTTCTGTGGCCTTGATTTTACATGGAAGACCTTCTCACCCTGGCGCCTGTCGATTTCAGCCAGATGTGCGCGTAGGTGCCAAAACATGTGATTGGCACATTTAAGCGGATTTGGCGACGAGTGGCTCGCATCCATCATTGCTGACGCCCAAGCCAGCAATGTTTTTTTTTTTCTCCTACTCCCATGCATTCGGAAGAAGGAGTGGAGGAAAAGGCGCTTATTCTAAAGACTATTTCCCTTCCTACATGACAAGTTCTCCCCCCCCCCCCCCCCCTCCATCCCCTCGCCGCCTGTGCACGCTCTAAAACATTCATATGCTTATGGCTGTCTGCTGATGCTTTTTTTCCCTTCAATTATTTAGTGAGCAAATGCAGGAACAATCTAATTGAGATGAAGGCAAGTCAGTTGGAGCTGAAACTTTTTTTTTTTTCTTTCACCCCCCTCTAAGAAAAATGCTTTTCCATCGCTGCGCTCGCTCTTCCTTTATTGTCTTTGACTGCATGCATTTTTTATTCATATTAGTCTGCAGTGCAACTGCCCGCAAGTGCAGCCACCTTAATTAATTCGAGATGGCTCGCTGGAACCTATTTGTCAAGTGTGTGTGTGTGCGTGTGTGTGTGCGCGCAGCCAGTAGTGTGTGCCATGCAGTGGTTTCCAAGATTAACATCAAATAAAGATTGCTGAAGGAAATGAAAAAAGAGCATCTATGAAGAAAAAGATGTATTAAATCACCCTGGAAAGTGAATTCAGAGCTTGCATTTGAAAAAAAAGAAAAAACAATAACACATTGAAAAAAAGTTTGAGATTGGCTGTATGCATCAAGACTCAAACACTGAGGCCTTTTTTTGCATCTGCCTTGCGTCGATATGAGAAGTTGAGTGCCTTAAGGTTGGTGCGCTTGCCTACTTATTATTCTTAGCCACGACGTGACAACGTCAAAAGTATGGAGGACATCACAGTGGCTGGCTATGCTGACAGTGAAAAAAAAAGAAAACTTTGTTTCAGCTCCCAGCCTCCATCCAAAACGATGAGCTGTCAATTACTTTCAGATGCTTATGCAAAATGGAGCTCATTACCTGCAGTGACCGCCGCCGCGCTGTTGTCATGAGTTCCCGTGAAGAACGCCGAGCGCCAGGCTCTGCAATTTGCTCATTTGTTCCCTTTTCCTTGTCTGACAGGAGTGTCTGCCGCCTCTGATGCTAATCATGAGACTTTTCAGTCGTCCTGTAAAATTCCCATCTCAGCTCTGCCCACTTTGACGTCTCTTTTGCTTGTGGTGAAGATGGATTCCCTCTCTAGAAGGACAAACGAGAGCAGAAAGTCGCCTCGCAAGAGTCAGGTGGTCAATGAGAGACGGAGGTACGTTCCCTTGGCTTTTGAGGCTTTATTCGTTGCCTAGAATACGTTTGAAAACACGCACCATTTTGACATGGAGAGCAGAACATCTCACTTGATAGCAATCTGAGCTTAAACACAAAGAAGAAAAACAAAAAGGTGGTCAACCACAAACTAGTTCAGGTAAATAATTCCTACAAAGGTGGCGCTTTTTCAGAGGTTGGGGGGGGGGGGACACAATTTGACAAAATGTTCAATTTGACGGCGTACGAAATCCAAAGGCCGACCATTGGCCGTGTTTCTGCGGAACGCCACGGGGGAGAATACGGTTGGCTGGGAAAAAAAAGGACTTTTGCCCAGCTGCCGCTTCCCTCGGTCCGGGAGGTGGCGTCGGGCGGCCCTTTGCGGCCGAGCGCAAGTTTGGGCCGTGCAAAAGTCCGGGCCGGCTCGGCGGCCGCCATTCCTAGCTCAGGACAAATCTTCATCAGCAAAGGCGTCTTCTTCGACTATCGCGTCACCTAAAAAACAGAAAGAAGCGGCTCAAAATGCTGAAGCAGGACAAGTCCCGAGTGGAGGAGGAGCATTTGGGGGCGGGGCAACTGTTTCTTGTCAAGCAGACGGCAGTCCGCCTTTTGGGCGGGGCGGCCATCTCGGCTCTCCGGCCCATCGTCAATTTCAATTTACGAGCTGGGCTTAATACGACGATAAGAATGCGTGCGGTGATATTGATCCGGATGCCTGAGCATCTTGACCTCAGCCAGCCGCACGCGACGAGGAGGAAAGAAACAACAAAACGAGGCTTTTCATCATCTGGTGATGAATCATTGATTAAGGATTTGGATGCAAGCAGCGCAAAATGACCTCGCTCTTACCGGCGGACGACACCGATAGAAGCGTGCCTTTGCTTTTGTCTCGTACAGAACTTTTCCAAATGGAGGCTTTCCTTAAGAATTGCCTTCAATTCATTCCCTGATTAAAAAATTAATTTCCAAAGCCGCCGCCACCCCTGAGGTCAGGCCAGGCTGGACCGGGCGAGCGACGAGGCTCAAGAAATGCCAAGATCTGTGGAGACTGACCTTGGTGGTCTTGACTTTGTTGCCGGTGCTGCAGCTCCATCCCGTGAGGTCCGGAAGAACCTTACACTCCTCGCCTTCCATGCACGGCTCCATCTGACACCACCATTTCTGGCCCACAATGGAGGCTGGTGGAAAAAACATTTGTCAGCCGCAAGCCAGAAATCCAACTTGCGTCTCGGTACGGACGAGCGGCGACGTTCGGCTTTACGAGGATTACGTTCCTCTGCGGCGCTGATTTGGGTAAATTCATATTCAAGGCGCACATTGTGCAATTGAATTCCGCTCTGCCTTTATTATTGATGACGACGTGGCTGCCGAGGGTCCCGCCGCCGTGTCATCGGCGCGCAGGCCACCCTTTGCGTATTCGAGTGGAAACAAATCCAAAAGGACACAAGTGGAGGCCAGGATGTGAGATTTGCGCACCACGCGTCATATCAGATAAAAAGCGAGGAGGGAGGGAGAGAGAGATAGGGAGATCGATCGGATATTGTTGATCTACGTACCATCCACGCAAGAGGGCTTCGCCCGAGTGGTGCCGGCAACCTGGCCGGGGAAGCAGGAACATTTGACCGTTTGAGATCGCTCCTCAATCTTGTTCTTGTTGCAGCAGCGATGGGCGGCGATCACCTCGCACGTGCCGGCTTTCACTTGCACTGCGCCACACAAACAAACAAACTGCTACACACGTTGCTCCGAACGTCGCTCTGGCAGGACGCACGCTGCTTCTGAAACAAAGCCGTCAGTCGACACGGAGCATGGTTCGAAATGCGACGTTTCAAGGGCGGGCAAAGAAAGGAAGCCACCTCTCGCCCGTTGCCAGCTCTGCTTTTGTGTTTAGTCACTCGCTCGTACATTTCCAGACGTAGTATTATGAGTGAAACAAAGAAGCAGACTTCAGTGCGAGGTCAGGAGAAGAATGAAAATGTCACATTTGCATCCTAAGAAATAGATGAGAAAAGTCCTTTTCTCCTCATTTATTTTCTTTTTGGCATTGGAAGAAGCTTAGCGGCCGGCGGGGACACACTAATGACCCCCACGGGATCACTTGGGTTGACCTTTTGAAACGGAGCCAATCGCGGCCAATTCATTATGCACGTCAGTCTCCGTCGCAACGACGTTCGTTCGTTCGTTCCGAGAACAGATGACAAACTTTGATGGGATTGAAAACGAAATACAACAGACACTTGACCGCATTTTGAGCCACGCTGAGAAAGCAAATGTTCCTCTTGTTAGTGCAACTCACACTTGCTCAGCCAATTAGATGGCACGTGGTAGCGAGCGTGCGTGTGCGCTCCCGTCAGCCTTCTTGCGTTTTTGCTAATGATGAGATGTCATCCCACTGAGATGGGACCATCCATTATGAATCGTAAACACGGGCTACATTAAAATTCTGCGAGGGTGCCTGCCAAGAAAATCAGCGCCGAGAAAAGGGAACACACAGTCGAGCGCTCCACGAGAACATCGACCAATCAATTCCTCGTGCGCATGAATCCACGCGGCGTTAGCGAGGAGAGCGACGCATTCACGTCCCTCCGGTATTTGAACCCTCGAAAGCCGAGTAGGCGGCTGAAGATATGCGCATATTCGAGGACACTTGTCATTTTCGTTATCACGCTAAGAAACGCTTAATTTGGGGAGAAAAGTCACATTATGCCGCGCCGGGGGAGAACATTGTGTCGTTGCCGCTGCTGGACAAAATGGATTGTGTAATATAAGCTACGTCACGAGTTGCGGGTGTGTGCGTGCGTCAGAGTGAGTTCTTGTTTTTGTGTAGGTGTCATGGTGCAGATGGAGATAAATGGCGCGCTCTCATCCTGTTTACGCGGCGTGAAAGATTGAAGAGGCCGCAACGCACACGCCACTCGACACGCCGAGCAGGCGGGCGGGCGGGCACTCACCGGCATCTGCAAACAGATCAAGTGCTTCACCACAAGGCCTTTCAAGATTTACTCCAGGTAGTTACATAAGTATTTAACTTCTTTCTACTTCTTTTGGAGCATGTGAACGAAGTTTCTTATTGAAGTGGCGCCTTGAGCCAAGGCCATCGCGTCATGGCGCCCGTTCTTTGGGGCAATATGCATGGCCACGCCCCTTTTTTGCACTTTAATCTGACAGTGGCACGCATACAAATGCGAAAACATAGTATTTAGACCAGTGGTTCTTAACCTTGTTGGAGGTACCGAACCCCACTCGTTTCAGATGCGCCTTCACTGAACCCCTCGTTAGTGAAAAATTATTTTTTCTAAATTCAAGACATCGATGTTTTTTTGCTAATGCACAAAATGAGCTGTGCATGAACATCACCTTGTTCGAAGAACAAAACCAACACAATGCATGAACTCGCAACAAATTACATACTGGCAAATCAGAAGCTACACGATAAAACAGGTTTGTTCGGACCTCCTCAGTGGGGCTCTGTCGAACCCCTGAGACCGACTCACCGAACCCCTAGGGTTCGAACGAACCCAGGTTAAGAACCACTGATTTAGACAGTATAGCAACGTTATTTCCGGAATGTCTTTGGCCTGTTGAGGCAGAGAGAGAGGGGGGGGGGGTGAGATTTCAATTAATTTGAGCCAAAATAAGCATCAAACGCTCAGTGCGGGATTGAGTGATTTGTGCCTTAACGCGAAGCCACCGAGTATTTACAGTGGTGTTCTCCAAGGATTAGTTGTGCCTGAGAGGATTAGTGAGGCTGCATTACGGCTGTTTTATTTAACTCACAACAGCAAAAGTCTAAAAATAAAAGCCTCTTAAGCAAATTTAGGCAACATGAGAAGCTCGGTCCGACACGACAGCTCCGCAAACACGACGGGAGCCGGAAAAGCATGCGCATCGGTAAATACAGACGCTGTCACGGGCAGAACGAACTCCCCACGTAGTTAATCTCTAATCTAGTAATCTGATGAAAGTTGCCCCGCGAAGCATATGCCGGCCACGGAAAAACGCCGCCTGGCTAAGAGTGCAGCATATGCGGCGAAACGCTCGGGCGCTCGGCGACGAGGATTACGTCCCAAAGGACAGAGGGAGAAACCCTGGTGGACGTCAACTCCAACGACAAGCGGGGTGAAGTGTCTTGCCTAAGGAAAAAAGCAGGCCATGTTGAGGAGGAAAAAGGAAAGGAAAAAAAAAGCTTGCCTCTGCCCCCAGCGGGAATTCACGCTGTGCCACCTGATTGGAGTTTCAAGCTTTATTGACCGTGAAATAAAGCAAAACTCCGGAGCTAGTACAACTCCTGCAAAGTACGGTGAGCAAATGGAGGAGGACTGAAAAGACAAGATTGTTTTCAAGACGTGCGTGGTGTTGTCACCAAAGCTGGAAAAAACTTGGACTCTCCTGCGGCTGTAACATCAAAACAAAAAAAGACTCAACGCCGTGCATCACACAAACGCACACACACTAAGCGCTTGCTGAGCGACCGCTAAGCGGCATGAAACGTTCACACGTGTCATTTTCAATTTGAATTTTTTATCAAGCCATATGGAGCCACGCGGTGGGAGACGTCACTTAAGCGCCGAGCAGCTTCCAAAGCGGGCCGACAGCCTGTCTCCCGACATCCCTGCGGGGAGCCCGTTTGACGAGCCAATGCATGCCGGGCCGGCCCGTGGGACTCGCTCGGTGCGCACTCACCCGAGAACAACCGGACCGCGTTCCCGACGGACTGAGCAACTTTGCACAAACTTCACGTCTGATTTGGAAATAAAGTCGGACAAGGCGCCTAATGGTGTCGTGCTACCGAGGTTTCCCTCCACGGACTGAGTGCAACGTGAGGCAAGAAAGGCTTGCCGTGAAGGACGGAGCTTCTTTGCCACCCATCACCAGCCATCACCTGATACCTGTGTGACTCCGCTGCGCGTGCGTCAAGGAGGCCAGGCAGATCGACAGCAGCAGGCTCCACGCACGGACGCCGCCGCCACCTCCGCACGGACAGGGCTCCCGCATTCTGCCACGAAAAGAGGACACGCACTTTGTCAGAGACATCCAAAAAAACGGAGACAAGAAGACATTGACTTGTGACCTCATGAAAAAGGCCAAGGAGATTCCATTCTATTAAATCAAATGTCTATGGTACGAAAATTTGCTTTTTGAAACGTCGGCGCCTTTCACAAACACACTCCAGCAGACGCTTTGGTCTCGGCAACATCCACCCACGCTGGATCTTCCGACGTTGCTTTCATGACTGAGAAAAAGAGTTGCAGGTGATTGTTGGAGAAAGCGAGCCGCTCTCAGATGAGTTGTGCAGTCTGTTCCTTTCTTTTAATTAGTCCCGTTGGAATGCGCCCCCCCCCACCCCGCCCCCTCCCCTCCTCACGCCTCATCAGCCTCCTCTCGATTGCGCCGCTTCGCGTTTGTCCTCCCAAAGGTTTGCAGCGGAAAGAGATTCAAGATGTCCCTGCACAATAATAACCCGCAGCAACACTTGTTCAAAAACACACTTTAGGGGGGATAAAGGGCGCGCGAAATCAGCCTGGAATATACGCATCCAGATTTTGTGGGCGTGGCTAAAACGGCGCCAAGTTGGGTGCGTGCGTGCCTGCATGCGCTTGGTCATGCTCTTATTTGTCAGACTCCATCAGAATGCACATCACAGACTTGACGTTGGATCTTTCAAATGAGCTCCTGCCATCACACGCGGCCCCAACACATTTCCAAAGCTGGATTCCACCCATGGGGGTCACACTCCCTCCCACCGATTGCTCTCTCTCGTTCCCTCTGCTAACCTGGAGAACTGCTTTCACCTGAAGCTACAGTCAGGATGTCACTACAAATAGGTCGTAGGAGTGCGGCTGCTGACAGTACAGATCCAGGTCAGGTGTGCCCAACACCATCATGGGCGGGTTCTTGTTGCTTTGAATCTCCAGCGAGAATTGCTGCGATGGCGGCTTGGTCTTCATTCCAACACGGAGAGCTTTTCTCATCTTGTTTGCCAAACCTTCAGCGCCATTTCCCTGCCCTAGAAGCAAGAATCATTTTCTAAATCAAGCATCTGCTCGGGCGCTCTCCGTCGGCCCTGCTCGCTGTCTGTGTTTTGGCTGAGGCTCACACGCTCGCCATCGGCCCAAAATAGTTGGATGTCATGCATCCGTCTCTGGACAGCTCATCACTCCTGCCCCTCCCGTCTCATCCCAGCCTGGCCCGGCCGCAGCATTTCCAACGATTGACTTTTCCACACCTGGAGTTTGGGACAAGCATCTGATGCAAATCTTGGACATAGCTGAATGAAAAAGTGCCAAGGGCAGAAATTCAGAGAGCAACCGAGGAGGCAAATAAAAAGGAGTGAAGAGTGGCGCGGTTTCATTGTCGTCTTTCGTTTGATTGGACGAGGCTTCGTCTGGCCGCAGAGGGACTCTGCTCTGGCTCTCGTTCATTTTTCCTATTTGCTCAGAAGAGAACTCTTATCGGTTTATTTTTTTCCTCTTTTGTGGGCTGACCTTTAATTGGGACAAAATTAGAACTAAAGCGCCGTCCAAAAGAGGTGCTTTGGGTTGCATAGTTCCAAACAGGGCGGATTTCCTGATGAATCCTGCATCCAGCCTGCCCAATATTGACATCTGGAGCCTGACTGTGACCTTTTGCTTTGCTTGTGCAGATCCGCTCCCTCCATCTGGCCACATGTTAGCCACACTCTCTGTAATTTGACTTTGGAGGATTTGCTCGCCGCCGATATCTTTGCAAAGCATGACAGACTGACGACACCCGTGTTTATCGGCGAGGATTCCTCCGGCTGATTTGCAGCAGTTGAAATGAAGCGGCGCGGTCGGTCCACACGATCCCGTCGCCCCTGACGATGCAAGAGTGCCATTGCGCAACTTTGCTGTTCAAACGAAGAGTTGTGTATCACTCCAATGTCAACCTTTTGTTTTCTAACATCCTAAATTCAGCAGGAGACTAAAGCAGATGTGACATTCTCGCTGAAAATTGGATTCACGTATTTGCAGTGATTGTAAAAGCCCCCCCCCTGCTCGTGACCGGATTGCATCAGCGGAGTAAATCTCGGACAAAAACTGTTCACAGCTTCACTCATCTCCCAAATCCCTCGCTCGGCATATTATGGCACACTGAGCGAGAGGCGCTTGTAAAAAAAACTCGACGGGGGCATGCGAGAACCATCGGACCCATTTCACGGGGAAATTGAGCATCCCTGAAAGAGGGCGTGACAGGGAATACAATTTTTCTCAAATCGACCAAAACCTCCATGTTCTTATTTCCACCAGTATGCGCTCATCTCCGCTTTTTGTAAAAAGAAAAAGGGAGAAGCCAGACTGGAAGTGGCTGAGAGGCAGAACGAGAGTTTGCCAGACAAGCTTGGCGTTGCAGGAACACTCAGCAGGAAGCTCTTGGCGACTGCTTCAAAGCAACAGAGCGGAAATCCATCTTTTGCAGTGTGTCCAAACACACACACTGGCTCAGACCCGCATCGACGCTCGCTCGATAGCAAACAGCTTCGCCACACCAACCAAACGCAACATTTCCTCTGCTCACTTCACACACACATTATTCATGCATGGGTGGGTCTGTTCCACTAGGTTGCCTTTCAAAGCGCTTTTGTAATTGCCCCTATATTGTCAGCATTGATTTGCCCTCCACAAACACGGGCCACAGCATCATCTTGCTTGGAAATTTGCCTTCACAATCAGCTGTAAATGATTTTTTTTGCACCATGTGATGGCCATGAATGCTCGCAAGCAGCATTGTGGCAGTCAACATTTGCTACCCAAAAATTCTATTCTGCTATGCTAAGAAGATGCTAAGGCCGAGCATCTGTTGCTGCGGCGTTCTTACACTTCTGGTTAAAGAAAAATACTTCCACTTCTGCTCCCTTAACAAGAACACAATTAATTGAATATGTACATTTTATCATCTGCACGGCGGCCATGTTCCATCATTGGTCATATTAGGAGGGGATTAGTAAGAAAAACCATCTTAAGGATGCGATCCGTGCTCTCTCGTATTACTGTCAGCTCGACCTCCTGAGCAGACTGGGACCGGGCACGGGGAAAGTCACTGGACACCCAAGGTGCGCTTGCAGCTCATCTTGGATCTCGTTACCTCATCTTTCAAAGTGCCCCTAGCCGTGTCACCACAGGGGGCCCCGTTTCATTCCAAAAAGTTGAGATTTACCATTCAAGCATAACAACGACTGGTGGTTCCGCTTCAAAATAACAAAACCAAGTGAGCAACAGCTTTTTTATGAACTTTCTAGTCACTTTCCCCGTCACGGCGCCCGAAATGGACCCCCCTTACCTACCTGCTGGTGCGATGCGGTTCCGTGTGGTCTGGTTCTGTTAACCCCGAGAGCAGATTTGTGTCCTCATATCTGATGCGCTCTCCGCGAAGGAAGTCGCGCTCTCATCCCCGCTCGCCTGACGTACGTGGGCGAGGAGCGACATCAACATCCGACTCCACAGCCAGGCGAGCTGCAGAGACGCCGACTGGGCACCCACCGACTTCTTTCCCCGTTTAGAAGGAGGAAAAAAAAAGGTCCACCCACAGAAAGTCCCTTCTTCTTTGGATGGCAGCGCAACAAACTTAGTTGTCAAGTCCGACGGCAATATCTGCTGAGTTCAAGCCGCTCATCAGGCTTTGCTGCGTGCACAATCCTTCTCGCTTCCTGCAAACGACGGAACGGAACGGGACGGGACAGTCCTGACAGATGCGTGCTGCTTTTCCGAAGAGACGGGGCTTCTGCTTGTTTGCCCTCCTGCAGATGAGGATGAGTGAGAGGCTGGCTGTGCGCGACTGTCGGTGCCCTTAGTCTAGTTAGCGGAACAGCGCCCTCTAGCGGCCCAATGACAAAACAGCTAACCACAGTCAATCAATGTACAGTTTGATGCATGGACTGACTTTCCCCAGTGAAATGAACAAAATGTTAAAAATCTTTGTACTAGATGTGCATCATGGACATTTTATTTTAATGGTGTTCAACATTTTAGTTTTTTCCGCGTGTGGGAAAAAAATTGCTTTCGTTAAGGACTTTAAAACAGTTCTATAGTATCCATAAACGATATAATAATTTTATTCTAACTGGTGGAGGCCAGTGAAGGTGTGTCTAGAATGTCTGCAATGCAAATTTAATGACGTGTGCTGCCGCGAGCGCTAATGAGAGTCTGGAGACAGGCTCACGTTCAGACACGCGAGAGCATTCCATCCATTAGCAATGCGGAACAGGACTGGCCTTTCATGATCTTTGCAGCTTTGAAAGAATTAGTCCCTTTGAACAGTTACATCTTTGGTTGAAAATGAGGAAAAGACGAGAGGCAAGGGGGGGGTCTGTCGGTCGGTCGCCCCCTGCTGTTATCTGACATAAAGTCTCGGTTGCCAAGGGCAGCGGCGCTTTTTAACCGAACTTACTGCCTTTGATAAATGAACCAATCGAAGTTTTTTTTTTCCTTTAAACTCCAGAACTTGCAGATGGAACGAAATAAAAGCAAGTAGTAAGAAGCCGAGCGGCTGACTCGTCAGAAGATCTGCATTCAAAAGGATACGCCTTGTAAGATAAATTTTAGCAAGAAGAAGAAAAAAATATAAAAAAGTCAAACGGTGCTTCCAACGTGCGGGGTGTCACCCCGAATTCACATTGCTGGCTCTTTGACGACTGTAATTGTGTGTGTCGTGCGGAAAATGTTTCGGGGGGGGTCTCTGGAGGCCCAGCGTGCGGTCCTTAACTTTGAGCTGTTTTGCAGTTGACTCGGACGACAAACAAAATTCCGTGTTGAAGTCGCGCGCGTCCATGCGGCGCTAATGCGGTCACAAAGCAAAGCGCCTCTCGGAGGGGACGCTCTATCTTTGCGGACACAGACTGCCACCGAGGTCTTCGTTTGGCGCCTGAAAATGCCTGCGGGTCTCGCCGGCCAACCCGAGCGAGCGTGTTGACAAAGGACGAGCTGAGGCGGCCGACATGCGTGCAAATGCCACCCATCCCGGCGGGGTCGGGTTGCCTTTTCACGCCTTCCAAGGAGCTCTTCCCGCCGTGACTTTGTTATCTTGGGGCCCACATGTCCGCACCGAGGCTTCCGCCAGTTCACATAGCGCAAAACCAATCCCACCGGTTCGGGATTAGGGGGTTGCCCCTCCACCGACACCACTCGAGCCCACCACGAAGGCATGGAAGGCAAGATAGATCGGAGACAGCCGTCGGCAAAGACAGACTAAGTCGGACGGAAAGGAGAGATCGATAAGAGTTTTTGGAAAGTGACTGGACTTGACTTGTACCAATATTTATTTACTGCTCTAGAAATGTCTATGACTCTACAAACAACTGCTACAGATCAATAAAAGAAAAACAATACCTTTAATGACATTAAGATTTTGAACCGCTCGTCAAAATCGTCGTCAAAAGGTGATTAGTTTAAAAGAACAAATTTCTTCAGTGTACGAGAGTGAACGAATCACTTCCCAAAGTGATTCGTTCTTTTTTCAGTTCATATGACTTCAACCAGTAGGTGTCGGTAATGCCCATTGAAGCTGGTGCCACCTCGCTGTAAAAGAAAACGAAGAAAAAAATGACGTATCTTCCTGTTCACGTACGAGTCGTGGATTGCATTTCCTGTTTACCGACTGAACGGATTTGTGAGTGAACGTGTCAGTGAGTGTGTGATTTGCATTTCCAGTTCATCGCGAGAACGGATCAGTGAGGGAACAAATCCTGACTTTCCCGTTTGCGAACGAGGCAGTGGGTCAACTGCCTTCCCCTGGATCAACGGATCAGTCAGTGAACGTGTGGCGCCTCCTTGCGTGAACAATTCTCGTTTTCTTCAAGCTAACTGCTAACTTTATTGCATGAAAGGATGTTATGCAACAGCGGGGAGATTATGCTTCTCTTTGGGTAATCTTGATTTTAACACTCTTACAGTAGTTGATAAATAACGTGTATGCATATACACGCCTAAATATTGTTATCCAATATATCTACTGCAATTTCACATTAGATTGCTGGTTTAAAATGTCCTTTTATTATTATTATTATTATTACTATTATTGTCATCATTTTAATAAACATTTATGTTAAAACTTGACCGATGTTTTTATTCCTTGTTTTTATTTTTTGGGCATGAAAACTTAAAAATCTGCCTTATATGACAATATGTGTGTGTTTTATGTTGTGTACATGTGTTGGTGTCCCCCAAAATAAAGAGCCAGCAGTCAAATACACATTCTTGACACGTACAAAATGGATAAAGTTATTAGGTACACCTTAAAATTGTGATGTACCTAATGGAGTGTCCGTGTGACGTCACAGATCAACCAGCCAATCAGGAGGTGGGGGTGAGGGTGGGTGTGGCACTTTTGACTTTCAGATCAGCTTTGGCCATGATTTTTCCCTAATGAACTGGCCTGTTATTAGGCACACTTGAAAATGGCGGTGTACCTAATGGAGTGTCCATGTGATTCCCTCGTTAAGGGCAGGTGCGTGAAAACTTTTAGCTCCTTTTGAACGTGAAAGAAGCTAAAAGTTTTTACGCACCTGCGCTTAACGAGGGTCACTTGGAAAATATGTTGGAACGCGGCCCTGAGGACTAGAGCTTGACACCTGTGACCTTTGACCATGATATTTCCCTAATACAGTGGCCTGTTATTAGGTACACTTGAAAATGGCGGTGTACCTAATGGAGTGTCCATGTGATTCCCTCGTTAAGGGCAGGTGCGTGAAAACGTTTAGCTCCTTTTGAACGTGAAAGAAGCTAAAAGTTTTCACGCACCTGCGCTTAACGAGGGTCACTTGGAAAACATGTTGGAACGCGGCCCTGAGGACTAGAGCTTGACACCTGTGACCTTTGACCATGATATTTCCCTAATAAAGTGGCCTGTTATTAGGTACACTTGAAAATGGCGGTGTACCTAATGGAGTGTCCATGTGATTCCCTCGTTAAGGGCAGGTGCGTGAAAACTTTTAGCTCCTTTTGAACGTGAAAGAAGCTAAAAGTTTTCACGCACCTGCGCTTAACGAGGGTCACTTGGAAAACATGTTGGAACGCGGCCCTGAGGACTAGAGCTTGACACCTGTGACCTTTGACCATGATATTTCCCTAATAAAGTGGCCTGTTATTAGGTACACTTGAAAATGGCAGTGTACCTAATGGAGTGTCCATGTGATTCCCTCGTTAAGTGCACCTGCGTGAAAAGTTTTAGCTCCTTCCGAACGTGAAAGTGACCAAAAACTTTTCACGCAGGTGCGCTTAACGAGGATCACTTGGAAAACATGTTGGAACGCGGCCCGAGGACTAGAGCTTGACACATGTGACCTTTGACCATGATATTTCCCGAATAAAGTGGCCTGTTATTAGGTACACTTGAAAATGGCGTTGTACCTAATGGAGTGTCCATGTGATTCCCTCGTTAAGTGCACCTGCGGGAAAAGTTTTAGCTCCTTCAGAACGTGAAAGAAGCTAAAACTTTTCACGCACCTGCGCTTAACGAGGGTCACTTGGAAAACATGTTGGAACGCGGCCCGAGGCCTAGAGCTTGACACCTCTGACCTTTGACCATGATATTTCCCTAATAAAGTGGCCTGTTATTAGGTACACTTGAAAATGGCAGTGTACCTAATGGAGTGTCCGTGTGACGTCACAGATCAACCAGCCAATCAGAAAGTGTGGGTGAGGGCGGGTGTGGCACTTTTCACTTTCAGTTCAGCTTTGGCCATGATTTTTCCCTAATGAAGTGGCCTCTTATTAGGTACACCTGAAAATGGCGGTGTACCTAATGAAGTGTCCGTTCACTTAAAAGAACTGGAATGCTCGGTGCCGTTCTCCAAAATGTCCACGAGATGGCAGTGATCTCACAAGTGACAAAGCCTGCAGTCGTGATGCGCATTCCAGTTCTTCTAAGTGAACCGAATCTTTAGAATAGGTTTACTCAAAACATTCGTTCAAAAGAATCGTTCACCAAATCGTTCGAAAAAGACAAGAGTTCTTGGTGATTTCACTTTATTATTGTAGTTTATTTTTATTCACAGCAAGTGCAACAACAATCAGATTGAACTTGTGCAACTCTGTAAGGAAGACTGGGCAACTATGACCCCCCCCCCACACACACACACACCACCCCCATCGAGGTGAGCAAGCCACTTGACTTTTGAAAAGCATGTTATTAAAACAGTCTCTTGAAACAATTTATTTTCTACTCATGAGAGACATGCCTACCAAACTTCCTCAAAAGTGCTGCCTTCAGGAGCGGGTAACTGTGAGCACCCCGACGCTACAGGAATGAGATCTTCGAATTGCTGAAAAATATTCAAGTTTGACACTCAATATCTGCTGCGTCAGTCAAAACAAGGAACCTTGGTAAGAACGCGCTAGGTTCTTTTTGAATTGAGCCTTCTCGTTTACCGTAGGCACGCCAGTTGACGCAGTGACGTCTTGACGTACGTACCAGTGTGCGTACGCTTGACGTATTAGGAAATAAACCGGAACGCGTCACATGTTTTAATAAGTAAATATCAAACGTATCGCGTTTTATTTGAACTATTTAGCGCCATAACCTGCACATGACTGGAGAAGGGAAGCGTGCGTTTAATTTACCATGTCGGCCAACTACCCCACGCCGCTGTACGATCACGCCGCGCGGCGAGACTTCAGCGAAGTGTACGAGCCGTCGGAGGATTCCTTCCTTCTCATTGACGCCCTGGAAAAGGATGCTGAAGAACTTAAGCGCATGAGGTGACCCTCAGGTGACTGTTTAAGATTTAGCTGAATGATGCTAACTTTTTTTTTTGCTATCAGTGGGCCTTGCGTGTGCGTGGAGGTGGGCAGCGGCTCCGGAGTGGTGTCTGCGTTCCTCGCGTCCCTGCTTGGACCCTCAGCCATATATTTGTGAGTTGCTCCACATCATCTCCTCTCCTCTCCTCTCCTCTCCATGTGACCTAGAATGTGTTTCCTAGTTGCACGGATGTGAATCGTGCCGCAGCGCTGTGCACCGCCAAGACGGCCTCACGCAACGCCGTGTCGCTTGAGCCCATCGTCACCGACCTGGTCAGACTCCACTTAGCACATCCGAGACTTAATTTCACATTGTGAGATACTGCTTTGACCACGATGTTCCGTTTTAGGTGGAAAGTATCCTGCCCCGCTTGAGCGGACAAGTGGATGTGCTCCTGTTCAACCCGCCATATGTGGTCACACCGTCCAGTGAGGTGACTCAACCTCTTCAAGGTGAAAGGTCATGAAAGTGAGATTACTGAACACAGTGTCTGTTTTCTTGGTGTGTCAAGGTGGGCAGCACGGGCATCGAGGCGGCTTGGGCCGGCGGAAGGCGAGGTCGTGAGGTCACAGACAGATTTCTACCAATCGTATCGCAGTTGCTGTCCAGTCGAGGGCTGTTCTACTTGGTCACCATCGCAGAGAATGATCCAGGTGTCTGGGATGACGCAGCTTGGTGAATAAATACTTACTTTGCAACTAACAATGGCATCCTAGAGGAGATCATCCAGATCCTGAGCGGACACGGCCTGCGGGGAGAGCCACGCCTGTCGACCAGAGCCGGGAACGAGAGGCTCGCAGTGCTGCGCTTTCATAGGTGCAAACATACGTGAACTTGCCGGCACTGGTAAGTGTCCTTTATCAGAATCTCGATCATCGTGAAGATAGAACAGAATCATTTCCATTGTTGTTTTCAAATTGTTAACCTGCGCTCTGTCACTAGCAAATATTTGGGTGAAAGTAGATTTTGGCGCTGATTGGAATAAGGCAATGAAATAAATACATGCAGGGGAAAATATATCGTCCTCAAGAAATATTTCTTTAATGTGCATGAATTGCATTTAAATGGTAAGCATTGCAAATTTGGAATGTTTTTTTTCCCCCAATTTTGCTACAGTGTCAGAGTACGCCTTTCCTACTGCTGTAAGTTGGACCTACAGATGATGCGGCCGTCCTCACTGAGACGGATGGCCCCGCTGGCGACCAGCTCCATGGCGGCGGGGAAGGCCCTGTGCTCGGCCTCTTTGATTCGGTCCGACAGACTTTCCTCCGTGTCGTCGCTCGACACCGGCACGGCCTCCTGCACGATGATGGCGCCTGCGTCCACCTCCTCCTGACAGACACGTGACGTTTCGTCTCGGCTTTGGCGACGCCCGGACGACAATGTGGTTGACTTACTGCGACAAAGTGGACTGTGCAGCCGCTGACCCGCACCCCGGCCTTGAGGGCTTGCTTTTGGGCGTTCACACCCTTGAAGGAGGGCAGCAGGGAGGGGTGGACGTTCAAGAGTTTACCTAAAATGGGACAATATTTTTATTTTTAGAGGGGAAAAAAAAAAAAAAAAAGGAATCAAGAGTGATTATTACGTGTGCTTCAACTCACCGTTCCATTTCTTGACAAAAGATCCCGTGAGGATCCGCATGAATCCGGCCAGACACACCAACTCCACCCCAAATTCTTCGAGGACTCGGTCGATGGTGCCGTCAAACTCTGCTCGGCTCCCGTACAGTTTGTGGTCAACCACCTCGTGGAAATCAAACACATTTTGTTACTGTACACGGAAACCTCTTATTTCCAAATATGGTTCATTTCAGAGTTTTTCAATAATCTACACGATTGGTTTGTCTCCATGTTGTCTGTTATTTATACATATTAACCAATTTAAAGTTGAAAAGAGCTTGAGAACAAATCAATTTTAAGCAGATACTGAGTGAATGAAACTCTTTTTAGTCCAAATAAATTACAAATGTCAGTGTCAATGCTTTTAAAAATGTAGCTTTTTTTTTTTTACCCATACCTTGAAATTATTTAAACAAATATTTTTTCCTTTTAGCAGTTTTACTTTAAATGTTGTCAAATATTTTTTAATTAGTAATTAACTTTCTCTACCTGTTACGTTTCTGCTTTTGCTTTACCTGCGTGACACACATTGAGTTGTCCTACTGAAATAAAGCTGCCTTGCCAAGACTTCTTTTTTTCCTGAATACCACCAAAATTTTTGAGAAGCGAGCATTTGGTAAACATCACAATAAAACGAGTACCCATGTCTGGATGCCGGCCAGTGCGGCTCTCTTGAGACCCTGAACCCCCGGCTTGTTGGAGATGACAACCACGATCTCTGCGCAGCTCGACGGGCGCTTGGCCTGTTCGATCAGTGCTTGAAGGTTGGTACCTGGAGGAGAGCGCAGATAATAATTATAATCTTCACATCGTAAAATAATAAACAAACCTGTGCCTTTGGTCCTCTTATGAGGAATGCTGCTATCGCAGAGAGAACTGCCGTTTTTAGCGGCTGGACCGGCGTTCAGCAGGCTGTGTTTGAGGTTGCGGACCACCACGGACTCGGCACCTGCAGTACCGCATTAACATTGTGATATCTCCCATTAGGAAGGTTCCGGACGCTCGGGGTCTCACCAGGTGGCTTGTGAGCGAACGCCCCCACGATCCAGGCCTCCTCCTGGGCTTGCAGCTGCCGCAAGACCCTCTGAGCGTCCACGGGGGCAACCACCAGCACGGCACCCAGGCCGCAGTTGAAGGTGCGAGTCATCTCGTGCTCACTCAGGCCACCTTCCTTCTGAAGCCAGGTAAATACTGGAGGGATGCTCCAACGAGAGGCATCTGTGGAAAAAAAATACCAACCTATAATATAATATCAAAATAAAATGGCCAAGAAAATATGGTGGTGAGAGTAAGTTGGACCAGAAGGCTCAGTTAAGTTTCAGGGAGAAAATGATTGAATAAATGAACAATAATCTCCTTACACTTGATTCCACGTCATGTGTGCCTCACCTAAATCGACAGCCAGCTCCTGGGGTAGAACCCGTGGGATGTTTTCCAAAAGTCCTCCGCCGGTGATGTGCGCGTACGCTTTGACAGCACCGCTGTGCAGGATCGGAAGGAGCAGACGACTGTAGATCTTTGTCGGTGTCAGCAAAACCTCCCCTGAAGGTCATTGTGACAATGACAAAAAAGTCCCGAGCGGACTTGTATTAAAAAATATATTGTATTTATCTTAGACTTCTTTTTTTTTTTTTTGCAAATGACAAACTCTTTTTTTAGTGTGATGGAAGTTTAAAGAAAAACTTACCAAGAGTCTGTCCCGGGTTGCCAAAAGGTGCTGGGGAGCTGTAGCTGAGTTGCATTTGCTCCAAAACCTTGCGGACCAAGCTGAAACCGTTGCTATGGATACCGGAGGACGCCACGCCGATCAAGAGGTCCCCCTCGGCGATGTCTGCCAGCCGAGGCAGCAGGGCTCCCCGCTCCACCGCTCCGACGCAGAACCCGGCAAGGTCGTACTCACCGACGCCGTAGACGCCCGGCATTTCTGCCGTCTCTCCACCTGGATATCCACGAGGACAACATGGCAGCACGACGGAAATGCCGACGGCAAGGTCTTTGCTTACCTAGCAGAGCGCAGCCGGCCATCTCGCAAGCTTTGGCGATACCCGCGACCACCGTGGCGGTCACATTGACGTCCAGCTTTCCGCACGAGAAGTAGTCGAGGAAGAAGAGCGGCTCGGCACCCTGAGCCAGCACATCGTTCACACACATGGCCACCAGGTCCTGACCCAAGCTGCCGTGCTGCCCGCAAGCCTGAGCTACCTGAATCAAATCAAACAAATCACTTTTTTTCAGCTTCACTCACAATACCAATGCATAAAGCTTTAAAATATACTAAAATAATTGAAATATCTAAATCACACCTTAAGTTTGGTCCCAACTCCATCAGTGCCAGAAACTAGAATTGGGTCGATGAACCCTGCCGCTTTAAGGTCAAAGAGTCTGGCGAAACCTCCCAGCTCAGCATTACATCCTGGTGAGGATAAAGTGTCAAAACACATAAATTCATTTTTTATGCATATAAAAAACGGTTAATCTAAACTAACCCGGTCGGGAAGTTGCCCTGGCCAGAGGCTTGATGGTGTCCACGAGTTTGTTGCCGGCGGCGATGTCCACGCCGCTGTCCTTATAGGTCAGGCCTCTGTCACAGATACGGTTAAATCACAGCTAAGTGGGCACGCCCCCTAGTGTTTGTGACGCTCATTCCGAGTGAAGAAACGACAACGACGTGATCATCCAAAGTTGGTTTATTCATAAAACAGGTCAGAAGATGAAATGTTCAAACACACCTGCGTTGCTTCAAATGGGTGATGGCCTTGTGGGCTATGTCGCGGCGGTACACGGCGCCGGGGAAGCCCACGGCCGCCACGCCCTGATTGGCCGCCTGCAGCGCGGCCTCCAGAGAGGGGCGGACCGCCGTGACGGTCAGGACGCGGCCGCCGCTGGAGACCACTTGCTTGTCCTTCAGCGCTGTGCCTGCGTGGAATACTTGAATCCCTGCCTCCTCAACCTGGGACAGACCTGAGGAATCAATCATTGGAGTTAGAAAATAAATATTTTTTCTGGCACTATTTATTTCAGGACTTGGTCTCCAACCACTCACCGGTGAGGAGCACCCCTTTGCTGTAGGCGCCGGGATAACCGGCACTCGCCATCACCACGGTAACGGCAGATTTGTCCCGGTGCCACTCGGGGGCGCTGGAGGCCAGCTTGCCGTTGACGGTGTTCAAAATGACCTCGTACAAGTCGCTCTTCAGCAGGGGAAGCAAGACCTGACACTCGGGGTCTCCGAAGCGACAATTGAACTCCAGAACTTTGGGTCCCTGCTGGGTCAACATCAGCCCGGCGTACAGAACGCCTGGAAAGTCACACAGCGACCGTGTTGACGACAGTCGGTCGAACCGAGTCGGTAATTGAATGTGCACTCGCCGACGTAGGGAGTTCCTTCTTGCTTCATGCCGTCCACCGTCTTCTGAAGCACAGACTCTCGGATCTGCGCCAGCAGCTCGTCGCTCACCTGCGTCACACAAAGAAGTAAATTCTTTAGCAGATTTCAGCTTTGGCTGCCTAACTATAAAACAGCACAGTGATTTCCCCCCCCCCCAAAAAAATTAAAACTACAGATGTGACTAGATCTTTTTTAAATACCTGGCTAAGAGGAGACATACCTGAGGAGTGGGACAGTAGGCTCCCATGCCGCCTGTGTTCGGCCCCGATCGCCGTCTTGCAGACGTTTATGATCCTGAGCTGGAGGCATGGGCGACACCGAGGAGCCATCGGTGAAGCAAAGACACTGTAAACACAACCGGCTATATTTATTTTCAGGTCATGAAACTTGATCGGCAGAGACTGAAATGAGTTTGAATATCGAATGTGTCTCGGTTCACATTTAGACTCTTAATCGTCGGCTGTGGGACAGAAACATTTGGAGAGCGCTGTTGTACTTAAGTGAGCAGGAACTCACAGATACTTCCTCGCCCTCGAGAAGCTCCTCCACCACCACCGTGTCGCCTGCGGCACCAAACGCCCGGTCCTGAAATGCAGTGATGGGGGGGGGAAAAAAAAAAAACAACAATGAAAATCCACTTGCTCATCAATCATAAAATGCAAAATCACCTTCATGATGTCCATCACAGCCTGACAGGCCTCTTCCTGGTCCTGCGCCACAATAACTCCCTTCCCTGCCGCCAAGCCACTGGCTTTCACAACCAGTGCCGGAAAGTCAGCCCTGGGTCACACAAAAAGGAGAAAATTTTTATTTTTTAACGTGACTCATAATGGATTACCCCAAAAATATTTATATTTTATTTTTAATATTTTACTTTTAATGACACATCAAACAATTCTTTTCTGCTGTAAAATACCAACAGCAACAATGGAAATGTGTTTTTTGACATGGGAAAAAAAGAAATGTATTGACAGATATTCTTCAAAGTCACAACTGACGTGCGGATATAATTGCATGCCGCCTCGGGGTCCGTGAAAGAGCCGTAGCGTGCGGTGGGGATTCCGTGTCGCTCCATGAAGGCCTTGGAGAAGCTCTTGCTGGCCTCCAGCTGAGCCGCTTTGGCAGTTGGACCAAAACACTGCACTCCTGCCGCCATCAAGTCATCCACGATACCTGGGTCGCGTGGCAAAACCGATGAGGAGGTCAGAGAGAACCAGAGGAAGACTTGAGGAGAACCGCTGAACTTACCTGCTGCGAGCGGAACCTCAGGTCCAACCACCACCAGCCCCACGTGATGGTCTTTACAAAATTGAGCCAGTATGGCGTGGTTATTCACAGACACCTCTGTCACAAGAATGATGACATTTTTTATTGTCCACACAAACGAGAAGTCCAATTTGATTTACCCGAGTTACAAATTTTGCCGCAATTGAACGTCCCGGCATTCCCCGGCGCCACTAGGACTTGCTGGATGTGCTGCGACTGGGCCAGCTTCCAAGCTAGAGCGTGCTCCCGCCCTCCTCCACCAACCACCAGCACCCGTTCAGCCATGGTACCTGCGAGATCGGAAATTGACCTTTCACGACTCCATGTCGTCTAATTACACAAACGAAAGGTCGGGCGGCGAGGAAGCGCTGACCTTTATAGACAGCTGCGATCTAATATTATCTTGTATTGTTACGCTTGGATGGGCTCAATCGGGGAGAACGAAGACACAAAAGCTTCTCGACGGCTTTACTTGAAAAACTGTAGTAAACATTCTGGATTCTTTTTTACGCTTTCGTACTGCATCCTCGTGTTGATAATTCAGTAAAGTACAATGGACACGAGCCTCGTGACGTTTGTTTGCCGTCATGTGATTTCATCAGTAAGACGCTCTGATTAGACTGATGCAATTTGGCTTCCTTTTCCCGAGCGAGCGCAACAATTAGGGGCTTTATGTGCAGCCACCACACTCGTTAACCTAAAAGTCAATAATTGCGGAGTAAGAGTTCATCCTAGGCTGAGTGAAGATATTTGTATCGAGAAAAATATATTGTATATGAATGAAAAAACTGAGCAGCATTGCTGGGAAGTAATGAAGTACAACTGCCTTGACTTCATTGTACTTGAATAAAATTTCAGACAGGTTTTTATTTTTTTTTCTGTAATTGCTGAGCCAAGTTATCCAATGGGGTTAGTCTGTCATTTACAGTAAAAGTTCATTTTTATTTTTGGACTTTAAGACATTTTATCCTGTTCTATTACCAAATTGCAGAAATTAAACTTACGCCATTTTTTTTAAACGCAAGCATTAGTACCAAGTTAAAAAAAAACAAGTATTTCTATAAAGTACCGAGTGAAAAAAAAGACAAATCTATAGAAGAACTGAAAATCACTTGAGCAAAATAATCAAAAAGGAAAATTAGAAGCGACTTATTTTTGTACATTTAATCGTGTTCTATTACCAAATTGCAGAAATTAAACTCACGCCAATTTCTTTAAACGCAAGCATTAGTACCAAATGAAAAATAAAACAAGTATTTCTATAAAGTACCGAGTGGAAAAAAAATCTAGAGAATAAATGAAAATCACGTTAGCAAAATAATCACAAAGGAAAATAAGAACTTGTAAAAAAAAAAAAATAACTCAGTAGGCGACGTGTTACATTCCCGAATCATCGCAACACCAACCTGTGAGTTTTGGACAAAGCGGGAATTAGCCGGAGCCCGGTCAGGAGACGGACGCGTGTTCTCAGCTTGCAGACTGAAGGAGGGGAAGGAAAAAAAAAAAAAACGTGGACTGCACGAACAAACCCGCGAGCCACACAAACTTTAAAATTGACGCTGGCTAAAAACGCACTCACATATCTACCCACCACGTGGATCCCGTTTATGACAAGGATGCGCTCAGATGTGCTAAATGCTAACGCAAGTTAAATAAGTTCTTTTGCGTGCAACAAACAACAATGTAAGAATCTATATTGTTGCTATTGATTATTATTTCATAAAAAGTTCCGCATCTTACCTTACTGCGTCCAAACAGGCGTTTGGGGAGAGGTCCTCAACTTCCTTGGGGTGTCACAGCGTGATGCATCTTGGGACTTGTAGTTCTACAATCATTTTCGCCTAGCTTGATTCGACGATAGCGATATTGTTTCCCTGAAATAATTTATTTCCGGTCACATAGATCCACAGGTTATAAAGAATAAAACAATAGTTACATTTTCTTGAACTGTACATAAAGTCAACAAATTTGAGCAGTAACAAGATTTTCAGACATGAAACGATGTGGAGATATTTGAATGACATGCATTCAGAAACTTTAAATAGCTTAAAGACTCTGAGATAGACTCACAAGGAAAACAAACCGTGCTATAGATGATATGTAGACTCCTCCAAAAGTATTGGACCAGCAAGGTCAATTCAGTTGTTTTTGATATCTACAGAAGACATTTGGGTCTTTGGTATACAACAAAGGACTTGCCGTACCAATACTTTTGGAGATGAGTGTATTCCCAGCAATAAAATTCACATTTTTGATAGCTCGTACTCCAAATGGTTTTCTTATAAACCTCAATCCCATGTATTAAATAAATTCCACTAAGTGTCCCTGTGTTGTATCATATATCTTTTCTTAAAAAAAAAAATAAAATAAAATAGTTCAACATCTACTTTCGTTTTTTATGCTTTTGTCCAGCCAAACCGCTGGTGGCGCTTCTCTTGCGGTTCCAGCCTTTGTTCCTTCTGAAGCAAACTGAAGCGCTTCACTTGGTTCCAAGAAAACCGCAAAAGCCCAGCAGCCCCCACGAAGCGACGTCTCCCGTCTTCGTCCTGAGATCCAGTTGGAGGTGAAGCCACCTCAGGCCAGCACAGGTGCTCAGTAGCGACCCCTCTGGTTGTTCCTGGACATTGTGAGCGGCAGCGACACTGAGGAAAGTGAGGACACTTCCCAGTAGAGGGAGCGAGACAGAAAAAGCTGGTAGAGGATGACCATGGAGATGGACTGACACAGAATCACGCCAATGGTGACCACCTGCACAAAACCACAAAAAGATTCTCAGGTGGATGTCACCCCTCTGCACGCATGAGAACATTTGCCACATCTGCTAATGAAGCTAAAAGGCTGCCAAACCTTCTCCCTCTGGTGCTCATTGAAGACAAATGACGTGAGGACGAGGACAGGATGACAGAGGAACCACAGGAAGGATCCCTGCGAAGAAAACACAAGAGTGAGTATGGTATGCATTGAGTTAATGTTAAAATTAATGTAAAAAAATGTTGTTTTATGTCAGAAAAATGCTATTAATCGCTGTAAAAAAATTTGTGTTGACAATTAACCAAATAACCTCAGAAAATTGTCAAAACAATGACCTCAATATTTAGAATTTAAGGACAGTAATCATTCCTCATATGTTAATTTGTAGTGAGCAAATATGGAGAGTCCCAAATATTAGTGCGATTGTTTTAATATTTTTAGAGGTTGAAGCAGACGTGTGGAGAGATATGCATGTGAATTGTTATAACTAGTTTTGCATTTTTTTGGTGCAACTTCTTACTGATGAACTGGGCACGGGTGAGCCTTTCAGAGCAGCTGAGGTTGTCCCAATCCTCATCCACATTTGCAAATAGAAGCAGTCGGGATTCCTTCTCTGCAGCTAGCGAAGGGTTGTCCAGTTGGCAGACCAACAAACCATCAGCACCTACACACAGAATGTCAAACAGGGACAAGGGGAACGTTTAAATGTGTCTTTCTTTCCAACAGCTTAACATTGTTTTCGGAAAAACTGTCATTATTAACTTCCATTCCAGAAATAAGTTGAGATGGAAATGAAAATCCGGATGATGACATCAGAGGAAATGAGGAAAAACTAATTTACCTTGATACATGAATTTGGTGATGAATTGGCCTTGATGCTGCCTCGCTACTTCGGTCTTAAAAAGTCCCGTTACAGTTTTCCCGAAAGCCTGTGCAGAAAAGAATACTGCAGCTGTAAGTGTGGTTATTAAACACGACATTTTACAGGCAGTAATTTTTGCGTTTTAAGACAATAAATGTTAGCTCATCACTTCAATGAGCCACGAAACCAAGTGACATCCCTTCTGCGTCAAGCCACATGCATGGACACAAATAAAGCGGAAGTCAAAGGATAATACTCTTAAAAGTCTCAAACTAGTCCATTTAGGATGTTCGTGATGGTGCGAAGTGAGAAAATAATACGAAACAAGAAACCTCAGCAAAATGTACAAACTTGATTCCTCGTTGGTGACACTATTTTTTACCAGGTGTCATTTTCTAAACGTTTATTTTGACATTAAATTTCGGAAATGTCGTTTCTATGTCAGTAAGCTTTGTGGTATGACTTTGTCCAATCACTGCTGTTGATAAAATGATAGATTTAGAACCCACCCAATCAAAAAACGTTTTTTCGATAGAATATATTTTCAGCCAATCACAAAGCGGAAAATGGTCAAATGGGGGCTCCATTTGTCCAACCCCTTTTCAACGTGTCAACACTACCGTAAACCATCATCGACTGTCGTGCTTACCATCATGAACCTGTCCTGTCACAAACGTGTTTTTCAAGATTACGAAGTTAGAAGTGAAACCCAAAGACGATCGTGTATAACAATTTCAACATTAATACGCGTACGAGATTATAAGTGAAGGAACTGATGGACTCCATCCGAACTGTTTTAGTGACTGGGGGTTCTGGGTTTATGTGAGTTGACGTCACATAAATCATTCAATTGCAATTATTATAAATTTGTCTTTATTTACAGTGATTTGTTCCTCTGTCCATACAGTGGCTCTCACCTTGTGTGTTCGCTGGTTCAAAAGCATCCCGAATGGAAAATTTTTAACTTGGATAATGTAAGCTTTTATCATCAGTTTATTGTGTTTAAAAAAAAAAAAAAGTAAACGCAGAGATTTATATAGCGACAAAATGTGTGTGACATCTTTTCAGCTAGATTACTGCTGCAGCCCAAGGAGTCTGGACAGCATTAAAAACACAGCTAACTACACTTTTATCAAGGTAATAAGTTTTTTGCAGTTACGGACAGTTACCCAATAACCCCTTCCGCCCCCCTTGTGCGTTAAGATGTTTAAATTCCATCATACCGAATGATTTGTGTAACAGGGCGATGTATGTAACGCCCAGCTGGTGAACCACATCTTCAACTCTCAAAAAATTGACGTCATCTTCCACTTGGCCGCCAAAACCCACGTTGGTGAGCAGCAAGTCGAATTGTGGCAACCACAACACTATTTCCTACAATGGTCTTGTTGGGTTTTGCCTTAGATTCATCTTTCCAAAGCCCAGCCATTTTCCAGCACGTTAACATCCACGGCACACGAGTTTTACTAGCAGCTGCCACTCAGACACGCCACAAGCTTCAGTGCTTCATCTACGCCAGCAGTGATGAAGTGTACGGATCGAGTCTAGATGAGGTTCGGTGGATTTATTCACGTCGTCATTTTAGCGGTGGTATAAAAAGTCTACACACCTCTGTTTTGTAGGAATTTGATGAGAACAGTCCAATGAGGCCTTCCAATCCATATTCTTCCTCAAAGGCAGCTGCAGAGTGTCTGGTCAGGTTGTACTGGGAAAAATATAAGGTACATAGAAGAAGTTGCTTTCGGTAGAAATGTAACATAATTGTATTTGAAGGTATATTAATTTAATTTGCTGTCTTCAGCTTCCTGTCATCATCACAAGGAGCAACAACATCTACGGTCCCAAGCAATACATTGAGAAGGTACAGACTAGTAGTAGTGGTGTGCGAGGTTAACGCAAACTAACCAAATATTTACTCAATGCAATGACAAAAATGACATCCTACGTTAATAAAACTAATGATCGTGAAAATGTCCTCTTGGGTAGTTTCAGTGGATTATAATAACCGGTGTTGTCGTTCTCACAGGTCATCCCGAAATTTCTCACGCTTTTGCAAATGCGCAAAAAATGGTAGGTGATTTTATTCGGAAAATGTCACACCGTGCAACGTCCCAACTTTGTGCTCTGTGCTGCCCCGCCATAGTACCATTCACGGAACCCTCCCCAAATCTCGCCATTTCCTGTTCGTCGACGACACGGTCAACGCCTTCCTTCTACTTCTGGAGAAAGGGATTGTGGGAGAAGTCTACAACATAGGCTCAAACTTTGAGATAGCCATAGTGCAACTAGCCAGGGAACTTGTCAAGATGGTAGGTTGACACGGACAGCGTAGATAGTCTTGGATGCAAACACTAAAAATTTTTTAAGGTAAAAAACGTGCCTGATGCCGAGCTGAACGACTGGCTGGAATTTGTGCCAGACAGGCCAAAGGTCGACATCCGCTACCCTATCAAATGTGAAAAGCTTAAGAAGTTAGGCTGGAAGGCCGAAGTCTCCTGGTCTGATGGTATCAAACGGACTGGTACGGCAAGCACACACAACCAGGCCAAACACACATCTGAGACAGAATATTCATACCCGTCTGTTTTTAGTCAAATGGTACCAGGACCACCCAGACTTTTGGTCGGACACACCGGAGGGCCCGGGAGAAATTCCAAGCACGTTAGAAGATACCAACCAAGAGCTGACTGAGTGAAGTCATCCTGCAGTGTACCGCCTTGGACCAACAGGGGGCGCAGTTGACCAAAGCACTGTGAAGTCAACCTGAACACACTTGATATCAGAGGACATTAACAAGTGGTGGAATTTTTACCTCAATTCTTACCTCAACTGACCCGTTGTGTTTACTGTCCATTCCTCCATCCATCCAAGCTGGGCTCAGGTCGTCCAGATCTTTTTCCAGATCTTTTGCTGATGGAAACACACGCTAGCAGCTGAGGGGTAAATGTACCCCAGGGGCTCATTCCTCTAATTGCACGTTCCTAGCTTTTCAGTTTGCATGCTAGCGTCCGCCAGCAAAAATTCCGGAAATTGAGGAGGCAGAAATGTTTTGAGCTACTGAGACAATGTCGAAAGATCCCATCGCCTCATTGACGTTTGAGTTAAGTACGAGAAAGACGAGAACACTTTGTCTAACCATTGACTTGCAAATGTACCCGTTTTCTCCCCAGAAAAACGTAGTTTATTGCAGTAATAGCATAATTGCCTCACTAATTGTTGCTAACAAGTCCCCCAATAGCCCAATCCTTACAGTGAATCCGTCGGAGTCCCCGTCGGCACGGCTCCATGACAAAAGCCCTAAAAGGTTCATGAATGATCTGAGGCTCAAAGAGTAAAAGTGGCGCGAGAGCCGCGTCCTTTTTATAAACATCACTTAACTTGTCGGTAATGGCACATGCATTCTCGCTTCCAACTGGGACACAAGTTTCTCGTTGCGCCATTCTCATGGATAGATGATGACATGCATGGAGACTTTGAAGTGGGGTGCAGGGAGAAACTCTTTGAAAGCTTGGCCGATCGTCCCTTCCCTTGCCTGCATGTTAGCACTCCATTCTTGTTTGCATCGCTGAAGGAGAGGCAACACTAATTGAAATTATGGCGAATAATAAGCGAGGCGATGTCTCTGTCTGTTCTCTGAGGAACAACTTACAGACCCTGCCACGGTGCTGTGTCCAAAGCAAGCGTGAAAACTTGACTAATGTGACGTGGAAAGAGGACAAAAGACACCACAGAGCTGCCTTGGAGCGTAGCACCTCTGCCAGATTTCATACCGATTACGCACGCATCACTATTGCATTAAATTTGTGCCCTGCAATTATTCGGTAAATTTTACGCAATTAGTGTTGGGGGATTTTATTTCATTTTTTATTTTTTTACTTGAAGCAGGACACGCGTCATTTGCATAGCCGCGACGTGACGTGACAATTTAGTCATCCGAATGTGATTGGCAGGCATGGAGTTAACATGTGATAATACCTCACAATTGTATCATCCGCCAAGATACAGAATGTTAACTCAAGTAGAGAGAGTAAAAGCTGATGCTAAAATATAATGCTAAAAAAATACACTTGAGCATAAATAAAATATTTGGGGCGCATTTGATCCGATAAAGTTCTGTATTTGTATTGGCAGGAATAAAATCTTAAAAGCTTTTTACAAATACTAACATAAAGGTTTTTAACACAAACTGACAAATAATACTGGGGTGAAGGTGCACGTGACCTGACAGGACTAATCAAATAAATGACTATACCTAAATATTATAAATCGCAGCATCAGGTTTTTACCTTTGAGATGCAATATTAAGATTATATACATCATGCATCTCTCCCTTAAATAAGAATTGTCAAGCATTAGCGACCAGAAAGCACAGGACAGGACTGGGACAATTTTACATCGGAAAAGGGTCGATTGGTAACTTGCGTCAAATGCAGGGGAGCCTATCCAGTATAATTTAACAAATCTACTTTTTTAGTCTGGTCAAAGCTTGCGAACAATATGTGCAAATTTAGCCCCATACACTTCCTATTAGCAAACTCACGTATGTCTAATTAGAGAAATTGTAACTTGCATGGGTGACATTAGTGCGTGTAGGTGCCAGGAATAGAAAACATTTTTTTTGTGTGCGTGCAATTTGATGCAGGGAAGGCACCCCTCCGTCTTCAGCTGCATTGAGCGTTCATTGAGTCGCGTGACCCTCATAAAGTACTAAAGCCTCGCCCTCACAAGTCCAAAATGCGGGCCCTTGCTCTTGAGTGGCTGATGCCGCGTCTCAAAGCTTCCCGACGCACTCATTGATATTTTCAAAGGCTGCTTTTTACGTGCATAAAAGATGCGCAATGGGCCACAGTGAAGTCCACTTTCCCAAGCCAGCTCTCCTTTCAGGGAACAGTGTGGAGAATCGCTAGGCGGGGGACCGAGGACAAGGGGCGGCTCACAATTCTCCTCGGTGCCCCTCTAACCCAAGTACATCCGCACCCCCCTCCAAACAGCTTGGTGTGGAGACAAAAAGTTATGGCGCTCAATACCCGATGAATAGCAGAGTTCGCTTGCCCAAAGTCCCCTTTGCAATCCAAACAATTTGGTGCGTACCCACAAATATTGTCTCAAACAGGTTGTGTGAATCGAGCATAGTGCAGGTGGAACCTCAATCGGGCCATGTAGTAGCTACCATAAAATCAGGATGCGTGGCGGCACATCGAAAATTACCACGGTGCTGCCTTCAACTATAGCTGGCGTGAAACTCCCAAATTAAAGTGTCAATAGAAGACCAAGCAGAATCTGAATCATGGTCAATTATTTTTCACTTTTGGTTTTAACGCTACTTTTTTTTACCCCACACGATGCCACTGTAATGCGAGTCGTTTGCAATGCCGCAGTCGTTTGCTTAATTTGACTTTTCAATTTATAAATGCTGCACACAACAAAAACAACAACAACAACAACAACAAAGAAATGTGTCTTCTAAAAGATAGCTCCAGCTTGAAACAGGCTACTGGTGCGAAAATATGACACTTGTGATTTTTTTTTAAAGTTTTCAAATTATGGAGATATTAATTACCTTCTCTATTTCGGTATGTACTATATGTTCTAGGGTATTTTGTTGTTTAGGGGATGTCTATTATTTGTGAAAGGCATTTGTTTTTTTATATTTGTCCAGTTTCTTTAATTATGAGCAACATTTTATCTTCTCTTTTTGGGTGTGCGCTTGGTTTTGGCCGTCAAATGACAGCAGTGTTTAGCCATTTATCGTAGAAGGGATTGAGGGTGTTGGGCGTGGGAGGGACGGGCAGACTTCTTGCATTGAGATGTTAAGTGGGTGTGTCTATACAAACCCGCGCATGGTCCACTTTATCTTTCTGGCTACGGAGAGGAAAAGAAAATCCCTTTAAAAAACAGGCTGAAGACAGAATGGTAGCATCTACTGACTGTGTGGACAAGTCCAATTCAATCTAAAAAGGTTGTGAATGTAATAGTAAAAAGTTTACTCAAATGCATTAACGATTTTATCTGAATTACCCAGGTATCCAAACCACTGATGGAGAAGAAACGAAGAGCTCGTATTAACAAGTGTTTGGACCAGTTGAAATGTCTTCTGGAGAGCCACTACAGCAGCACTGTAAGGATTTCAACCAGCAAATAGCATATAGCAAATAGCCGCTCCACAGGCCAACAGTTCAATACACATTCAAAACATTTTACAAAAAGAATAAGACAATAATAAACCCAAACACTGTAATCATGTTATGTTCAGGCATTGCTTTACCCTTCAAACTGTGGTAATATATCAGATTCACATAGATATTTAAAAAGAAAAAAAAAGGAAAGAAAACAACACAGTTGAAGGCCAAAATATAATTTTATAGAAATTACCCAAAGCAATCCAAACTCATGAAACACATTTTAATATAACAGGCTTGACCAAAGTCCTTAAACCTCACGGAATACAAAACTAAGTCGCATTGCAGTACACAAGACCAATGAAAATTGATGGCAGTTATAAAGACAAAAAGCAAACAAGAGCACAATGTTCACAAATCTTGATACGTGATCAGGGGCGAAAAGAAGGAACAAATAATGTTAATTATCATACAGATTTTTTTATGTGTTGAAATATGAGCATTTTAACAGGAATGTTATTTTTTGTTATTTTTCTTGTACAGATTCGGAAGCGCAAACTGGAGAAGGCTGATATATTGGAGCTCACCGTGAGACATTTGAAGCACCTTCAGAAATCTCACACCTGTAAGTCTGCACATATTAATTGCAAAAATTTGACTTTGACGCATTGTTCACATTTGCAGTCCCATCCACGCGTGGGGAGGTTTCCGATTTCCAGAAAGGCTTTCACAGCTGCCTGGCCAACGTCAAACACTACTTGCTGATGGCTGACACAGTGAGCGACCAACAGCGCCTCAAGATGTCGCAGTTGCCCGGAAAACTGGACATCTCCAGAACCACGGATAGCGACACAGTCCTAGCAGAGACGCGTGGCTTGCCGAGGAAAGCCAAGAACGACAACGCGACCTCACATAGGACCCACGGCGCATCTCACTTTCGCCCGAGTGAAAACACGCGAATGCCCATGCATAAAGGGGCCACACGGTGTGGGCTGGCCACCACCCCCACAATGGACGACCAGAGAATACGAGTTACGCTCAAGAAATGTCACCTCAAAAATCCCAGTGAAGTTGGCAACACCCAGCACAATATGTGGAGACCTTGGTAGAGACGCTGACCGTTTTCACGGAAACATTTATAATTGTTAGTTGTTACACTTGCACATTCTATTTTCGGAATAAAAGTGGCTATAATATGCGACTCTATTCTTGCATTTTTTTCATACGCATACTATAAATACTGCAGTGTTCGCCGAGAGCGCTCACACTGGTCAACAGCAACAGTAATCTCCTAAAAACTTCACGATATCAATTACACAGGCGTTTTTTATGTTGAGATGTAAGTAAACTTTCCGAGATAAAGTTTACCCCCTGGTTCTAAACTTGCCCTGTTTCTTCTATTATCATTATTATTGTCATAATAATAATAATCATCATCATCATCATCATCATCATCATCATCATCATCATCATCATCATCATCATTATTATTATTATTATTATTATTATTATTGCCCTGAATATAAATTGAAACAAACTAATTTAACTATAACAAATATATTTCCCTAAAAAGTTATTTGTAAAATAATCATTAGTTTTTCAGTGCTGTTTGTCAAGTTATGCGTAATGTAACAAAATTATTGGGAAACTTTTCATGCTGTGTTTTAATTATTGATTTGGCGTATTTAACTCACACTTAAATAAAATACTCATTTTAAATTGGTGAACTTATTTATTAGCAAATAAAAGAACTGCATTAAACCCATTAAATTATCAACCTTACCGTACTGATGGAATGAGAGTAACTTCTGTGGCTACAAGGAATGAAACAAAATTAATGGCAAGTTTGCTTTATTGAAGAAAAAAAATCGTCAGGTTGTACTTTATTTTATTTTTATTATTATTTTTTTTGCTGCTTCTCCTTGTGTTTGGAGTACCTTGTTTTCTCAATGATGTTATTAACTGTGTACGTGTGTGTGTCTTTATGGAGGCTCTGCACTGAAGGCACCTTGCCGAGAGGAGAATCGCTCTCACGCCCATTTGTCTTTCACACTAGTGTTGGCTCGTGATTGAACGATTTGTTCAAAAGAACGAATCCTTTCAGTGAACGACAGTGAAACATTAACTTCCTAAAGTGATTCGTTTTTCAGTTCATATAACTTCAACCAGTAGGTGTCGGTAATGCGCATTGGAGCTGGTGCCACCTCGCCGTAAAACAAAACGAAGAAGAAAATGACGTAACTTCCCGTTCACGAACGAGTTGCGAATTGCATTTCCCGTTCACGAACTGGACGGATCTGTGAGTGAACGAGTCAGTGATTTGCATTTTCAGTTCATCGCGGGAACGGATCAGTGAGGGAACGAATCCTGACTTTCCCGTTCGCGAACGAGTTAATGGGTGAACTGCCTTCCCGTGCAACAACGGATCAGTCAGTGAACGTGTTGCGTCTCCCTCCTAGCGTGAACTATGTAAACCAGAATGTAGATTTACAATTTGCCAAGGAAAGAAAGAACCACTCACTGAAACACCACTTCTTTTATGTACGTTTTCTCCAACTAACGGCTAACTTTATTACATGAAGGGATGCGTCGTTATGCAAAAACGGGGAGATTATGCTTCTCTTTGGGTAATCTTTATTTTATAACACTTATAGTAGTTTTTTAATAATGTGTATGCATATATACGCCTAAATATTGTTATCCAATATATCTACTGCAATTTAGATTGCTGATTTGAAATTTACTATTATTATTACTATCCATCCATCCATTTTCTGAACCGCTTAGTATCCCAGACGTCAACGGGCAGTAGGCGGGGGACACCCTGAACCGGTTGCCAGCCAATCGCAGGGCACACAGAGACAAACAACCATTTGCACTCGCACTTGTTGGATTCTGTCCATAATTTAGGGAGCGCGTTATCTGCGCCTCACGGCAAAAGCCTTTGCCAATCACCTGTTATTCAATTTACTCACTGCGTGCTCGTTTGATTTCTACAGATTTAGGAAAATGCAAAGACACTGAAGCAGAAATTAGACTTAGACAGCTTGGTTGAGTTCAATCACAATTCTTGATCAAAAAGCTCTGTTTTCAGGAAAGTGCAATACAGCGCTGGGCCCTTCAAGAGCGGAAAGTCTCCATTCAGAAAAGGCAAAGTCCAAGGTTGTTAGATCAGTTTTATATTCAGTAGCACATTGTGGGCTGGGATTGATGGGCGATGAGTCTTCGGGGTGGGGCAAGTTCGAAGGAGAGTCTGCTTCCATGGGAGTGGTGCTGGTTATGGGCGATTTGGTGTGTTGGTGGGGGGCTGTTGGTGTGTGTGTGTGGAGGGGGCTGTTGTCTTCCATCCCGTCTCTCGGCCTTGGCGATCATCTTTGGCCGAGTTCTCGGGTGGCTCCTTCTGGCACCCACTGGTTTTATCTCCACGTGACCTTCCTGTGAACATTCTTCTCCAATCTTGGACATACACTGTCGTACCGCATTCAACCGTATCTTTGCTTTGCTAGGCAAACTATTTCCCTCTGTGCAGAGCGTTCAGTAGTAATCAAAAACTGGCGTCTAGCATTAGTCAAAACATAAGATACAATCAAGTACTGAACGGTCAAGACGACTCTGGCCGTGTCCATGATTCAGAGAAAAAACATCAGGCATGCATTCCACAGTTCCTTAAGGGTCATTAAGGTATTTAGGCAATATATCAAAAGTCATTTGTTATTTCAAAGTCCTCAGAAATATATATATCAGATCATAAAGTTATAAAAACCTTTCTCATCACCACTTATCAAAAATGTCTAGTTATGTCTTCTTTATTGATTTGGTGTGTAGGTATAATTATATGCTTCAAATGTTTCTTTTATTTATTTAATATGTGAATATACTTGTCTGCTTATGTACTTTATTCAATGAGGTTTGAGCATATCTGTTTTTGTAGCGAGGCAGGACTTTTTGTATTTCGACCTCATTCCTTCACACTCACACCTAGGGACAGTTTGGAGTCTTCAATTGACCTACCAAGCATGTTTTTGGGATGTGGGAGGAAACCGGAGTGCCCGGAGAAAACCCAGGCGAGCCTGGGGAGAACATGCAAACTCCACACAGGTTGGGCTGGAGGTGGAATCGAACCCGCACACTCCTGACTGTGAGGCGGACGTGCTACCCATTATTATTTTAATAAACATTTATGTTAAAACTTATCTGGTGTTTTATTCCTTGTTTTTATATTCGCCAGTTAAAACAAAAATCAGACAGTTGGTTAACTGCTTTATATGACAATATGTGTTTTACGTTGTTATATGAGTTGGTGTCCCCCAAAATAACAAATGTCGGCATAACGGATGCTTTTTCAACCTTTTATTCAAACACAAACACATTCGGTATAATAACACCATCAACTCCAATCCAAAAAATACCAAATTAAAACATCAATGTCGGCATAACGTGTGTCGGCTGGCATTGCAGCAACTCTGTTTGTCACTCACTCGTGAACCTTCCGAACGAACCTGAAAATGGCGGTGTACCTAATAGTTTGTCCGAATGACGTCACAGATCAAACAGCCAATCAGAAAGTGGGGGTGAGGGCGGGTGTGGCACTTTTCATTTTCATTTCAGCTTTGACCATGATTTTTCCCGAATGAATTGGCCTGTTATTAGGAACACTTAAAAATGGCGGTGTAGATAATAGAGTGTCCGAGTGACGTCACATATCGAACAGCCGATCAGAAAGTGGGGTGAGGGCGGGTGTGGCACTTTTCACTTTTCGTGAAGCTTTGACCACGATTTTTCCCTAATGAAGTGGCCTGTGATTAGGTACACCTGAAAATGGCGGTGTACCTAATAGAGTGTCCAAATGACGTCACAGATCAAAAAGCCAATCAGAAAGTGGGGGTGAGGGCGGGTGTGGCACTTTTCACTTTCCGTGAAGCTTTGACCATGATTTTTCCCTAATGAAGTGGCCTGTGATTAGGTACACCTGAAAATGGCGGTATACCTAATAGAGTGTCCAAAATGACGCCACAGATCAAACAGCCAATCAGAAAGTGGGGGTGAGGGCGGGTGTGGCACTTTTCACTTTCATTTAAGGTTTGACCATGATTTTTCCCTAATGAATTGGCCTGTGATTAGGAACACCTGAAAATGGCGGTGTACCTAATGGAGTGTCCGAGTGACGTCACAGATCAAACAGCCAATCAGGAGGTGGGGGTGAGGGCAGGTGTGGCACTTTTCACTTTCACTTAAGCTTTTTCCCTAATGAACTGGCTGTTTTTTTTTTACCGGCGGTAAGGGATGCCGTCAAGCTGAAGAAGGAGTCCTATCAGGCCGTTTTGGCCTGCGGGACTCCGGAGGCAGCTGACAGGTACCGGATGGCCAAGCGGAACGCGGCTTCGGCGGTTGCTGAGGCAAAAACCCGGGCGTGGGAGGAGTTCGGTGAGGCCATGGAGAATGACTTTCGGACGGCTTCGATGAAATTCTGGTCCGCCATCCGGCGTCTCAGGAGGGGGAAGCAGTGCAACGTCAACACTGTTTACAGTGGGGATGGTGTGCTGCTGACCTCGACTCGGGACGTCGTGAGTCGGTGGGGAGAATACTTCGAAGACCTCCTCAATTCCACCTACACACCTTCCATTGAGGAAGCAGGGCCTGGAGACTCTGAGGCGGATTCTCCAATCTCTGGGGTCGAAGTCACTGAGGTAGTCAAAAAACTCCTCGGTGGCAAGGCCCCGGGGGTGGATGAGATCCGCCCGGAGTTCTTAAAGGCTCTGGATGTTGTGGGGCTGTCATGGCTGACACGCCTCTACAACGTTGCGTGGACATCGGGGACAGTGCCTCTGGATTGGCAGACTGGGGTGGTGGTTCCCCTCTTTAAGAAGGGGGACCGGAGGGTGTGTTCCAATTACAGGGGAATCACACTCCTCAGCCTCCCTGGTAAGGTCTATTCAGGGGTGCTGGAGAGGAGGGTCCGTCGGGAGGTCGAACCTCGGATTCAGGAGGAGCAGTGTGGCTTTCGTCCTGGCCGTGGAACAGTGGACCAGCTCTACACCCTCGGCAGGGTCCTTGAGGGTGCATGGGAGTTCGCCCAACCAGTCCACATGTGTTTTGTGGACTTGGAGAAGGCGTTCGACCGTGTCCCTCGGGAGGTTCTGTGGAGGGTGCTTCGGGAGTACGGGGTGCCGACCCAACTGATAAGGGCGGTTCGGTCCCTGTATCACCGATGCCAGAGTCTGGTCCGCATTTCCGGCAGTAAGACGGATTCGTTCCCAGTGAGGGTTGGACTCCGCCAAGGCTGCCCTTTGTCACCGATTCTGTTCATAATTTTTATGGACAGAATTTCTAGGCGCAGCCGAGGCGTTGAGGGGGTCCGGTTTGGGGACCTCAGCATCGCGTCTCTGCTTTTTGCAGATGACGTGGTGCTGTTGGCTTCTTCAGGCCGTGATCTCCAGCTCTCGCTGGAACGATTCGCAGCCGAGTGTGAAGCGGTCGGGATGAGGGTCAGCACCTCCAAATCCGAGTCCATGGTCCTCGATCGGAAAAGGGTGGAATGCCCTCTCCGGATCGGGGATGAGATCCTGCCCCAAGTGGAGGAGTTCAAGTATCTTGGAGTCTTGTTCACGAGTGAGGGGAGGATGGAGCGTGAGATCGACAGGCGGATCGGTGCAGCGTCGGCAGTAATGCGGACCCTGTACCGGTCCGTTGTGGTGAAGAGAGAGCTGAGCCAAAAGGCAAAGCTCTCAATTTACCGGTCGATTTACGCTCCTACCCTCACCTATGGTCACGAGCCATGGGTCGTGACCGAAAGAACGAGATCTCGGATACAAGCGGCCGAAATGAGTTTTCTCCGCAGGATGTCCGGGCTCTCCCTTAGAGATAGGGTGAGAAGCTCGGTCATCCGGGAGAGACTCGGAGTAGAGTCGCTACTCCTCCACGTTGAGAGGAGCCAGATGAGGTGGCTCGGGCATCTTATCAGGATGCCTCCTGGACGCCTCCCTGGGGAGGTGTTCCGGGCATGTCCCACCGGTAGGAGACCCCGGGGACGACCCAGGACGCGCTGGAGAGACTATGTCTCTCAGCTGGCCTGGGAACGCCTTGGGATCCCCCGGGATGAGCTGGATGAAGTGGCTGGGGAGAGGGAAGTCTGGGAGTCCCTCCTAAAGCTGCTGCCCCCGCGACCCGACCCCGGATAAGCGGAAGAAGATGGATGGATGGATGGATGAAGTGGCTGTTTGATCTGTGACGTCATTCGGACACTCTATTAGGTACACCGCCATTTTCAGGTGTACCCAATCACAGGCCACTTCATTAAGGAAAAATCATGGTCAAAGCTTCACGGAAAGTGGAAAGTGCCCCATCCACCCTCACCCCCACTTTCTGATTGGCTGTTTGATCTGTGACGTCACTTGGACACTCTATTCGGTACACCGCCATTTTCAGGTGTACCTAATCACAGGCCACTTCATTAGGGAAAAATCATGGTCAAAGCTTCACGGAAAGTGAAAAGTGCCACACCCGCCCTCACCCCCACTTTTTGATTGGCTGTTTGATCTGTGACGTCATTCGGACAGTGTGTGTGTGGGGGGGACGTACGATTTGTTGAACGAATCTTTTGAGTGAACAGATTCTAAAGATTCAGTTCACTTAAAAGAACTGGAATGCACATCACCATTTCACACTGGTGGCCCACATCGAAGTAGGATGCTATTACATTCCTGGAGACCCCCTCCCCTCTTCTCGCAAAAAAGACTCCACTTCCTGATTTTCTTGTCGTCTCTCCGCCCCCCCCCCCAAAGAAAATAGAAAATGGTTCCATCACGTTGTTAACTAGTTAGTCAGTCAGTCAGTCAGTGAGTGAGTGAGTGAGTGAGTGAGTGAGTGAGTGAGTGAGTGAGTGAGTGAGTGAGTTAGTTAGTTAGTTAGTTAGTTAGTTAGTTAGAAAAAACATATTGCTTCGATGGCATCGTTTTTAAACTGTTGCTCACGTTGATCATAAAATGTTGAACCTCGCCCCACCCTTGCGCGCTCATCTAAATGTGAGAATTTATCAGTCGCCTCACATCAACAGTGTCACATTACCATGGATTTTTTTCATTGCCGAAAGGAGGACCAGTAAATGTACTTCAACTGTCCCTATTAACGTCTATGAAGTATTCTTTGGCATTGTACGAAGGATCAGTTCGTCTCAGCTTCAAAATAGTGTCTTACCCAGGGAGGAAGAAGGTCATAAGATATTATCATCAGACTGGACCCAGTGGAGCGCACTTGAGAGGCGAACAAGACCGTATACATTATTCGCTCATGCTTAAATTCTACTTTTCTGTCCGTGATAAATTATTTTCATATAGCAAAAAATGCCGTTAGGTTTGAGTAAGATGTTTGCGAGTGTTTAACATCTCCAGTAGACATGCAGTAAAAGTCAATATTAAACGACTAGCAGAGGATGGTTTCGATCCATCGACCTCTGGGTTATGGGCCCAGCACGCTTCCGCTGCGCCACTCTGCTGGTATACAATGTCGCATCTGACTAAATACATTCACTCAATAAATGCCTTAGCGAAAAAATTTTAAACCACATTTATATTTTGACTTTCAAACCATAATCCTGTCTTAAAACCCCCCGATTAAAATGTTATCCTTTAAGCTTTAACATGGACTTGATACCCTATTTTTAAAGCATAACCTCATTAATCCCAATACCTTCTTTGAAAGCCTAATTTTCCCTGACTTGAACACTATTATGAAACTATATCCCTGAAAAACCCAAACCCAAGCTTAAAACCCAATTTTTACATTCTAATCCTTGCTTGAAACCCCTACGTTTAACTAAATCTGGACTTGAACTCTACTTTCAACTCATAACCTTGTCGGAAATTTGAACCGTTAATCCTACTGAAACCTTGATTTAAAACCGCTACGCTAACTCAGTTGATCGTTGTGTTTAAAGGAGTTGAAGGGATGCAAGTAAAAAAAGACTGTTGAATCATCATGTAAATTTAATTAGTCACAACCTTTTTCAAACAAAGTCGTCGTCCAGGAACTTATAACATAAACATCATTCATTGGCTCATGAATCTTTGAATACGATACAAAATTCTATATTCAGATCGTAAATACAATAGAAAGTCAAACATTTACCAAAGAGGAATGTGATTTGATAATGCTATGACAAATGTGCACTAATATAGGAAACAAGAAAACTGATCATTGAAACAGAAGATGGACAAACGTACAACCATTGGATAAAGGTTTAATGTAACTCTTGATATTCATTACCTTTGCATATGTTGTTATAAAACTTCTTTTCCAACCGTCATTTCCTATACCTTCGGTATTTCCATGACTGGCTTTTCATTGCTATAGTTTTGACTGTGTTGTTTGACCTTTTTATTTTTCAAACCTTTCACATGGAAATGAATTATTAGTGCACGATAGACAAGTGTAAAACGTAATTAATTCCCTCTTGTAAATGGCGGCACCTTCCCAACCTGATTTAAAAGTTGGCTTCCCTTTTATAATAAGCAATTTTGGGCCCTCACCTTTGATGGCATCACATCCAACATCATTGACAGAGTTTGGGACCACCACTCTTACTTAACTTGAAAAATGTTTTTGTACAGTTTGGGAACAAGTTGGACATCATTAGCAGAATCTGGAGAATTTATTATTTGCAGGCATATGACCAGGAAACAATCTATCCGGGAAGAAAAGTTGGAGTACAGTAATACAAGAAAAAAAAATCTCCAGAATGTCCAGCTCCTCGATGTACCGTATATCTTCAGCATTTTACAGGTAACAACATCAAAGAGCATAAAGAAGATGTGTATGTCATCTTCAAAGAATTCACATATGTGGTAAGTGCTGGAACAAAACATGTCCTCAATGAAGCTTCTGGAATGTGAAAGGTGAAGAGCCACCGGTTTCACAATCACACATGAGTAGATACAGTATGTGCAGATGGATTGTTAACCCTCCTGCTATATTCCATAAAAGATTAAACCTATGGACAATTCAAAAGGGAAAAAACTTCATCTGCCTCTTAGATTTATGTTTATGTTTGGATTTATGATTTTTCAAGATTTGGTTGAGTGAACCACCGGTGTCAAACTCAAGGCCCTCCACTCAATTTTTTTTTTTTTTTATGGCCCATGAAAGCGAGCCAAATATTGTTAATAAGCGGCCATTGTTTTGAACTCTTTATTCATTGTAAAATGGGGGGGGGGTACATTATACGATGGGTAGAGGATTTGGGTTCCCACTCAGACGATATAAGCTGAGGGGCAAGGAGTGTATAATTGTCTCATGCTCTAGGCAAATCAATGCCTTGTCAATACTGACAGACATGCTATTGGTAGAACAGTAATCGTGGTAAATCATTTGAATGTCAGTGTGGCACAAAAAATACTGACACTTTTGAAACAACATTCTCTTTAGATGGGGCCAAAGCGGTAAAAAATGCCATTTTTGTGTTTTTACAGCATACAACTTCTCTCTATTCAAATAGTTACTTTTGTACTTGTCCATGTCCTGCTTTATTAAAAAATTAGCTAATGTTGCAGTTGGAAAAGGTTTAAGCTGTTGAGGTTAAATGTCATCAAATGTGTTCCTGTTTACATAAAAAAAAAAGTGTAATGAGTACACAGAGATCAACCGCAGGGTGTTTGGAGTCCCTGTGCTGCGGTTTAATTCCCGATTTGCCATCAATTAGAATTCATCAATATATTGTTCCAGGCAGAACAATAAAATGCTCTTCCACTAGATAGTAAGAGATATGTTAAACCTGTTGCCACTCAAACAACAGAAAAAGTCATGGCACAAAAAAGAAATGCTGGATTTTTTTCCTAGTTGGATAGCTGTGGCGCTTCAAAAGACTTTTACCAAAGGTTGGAGTCATTATTTTGACCGGGGTGAAGAGTTAAACATGGTCACAATTTCTTAGTTGTTGTGCACTAAAGTTGAAGTCAGTGTGCAAAAGTGTGTGTGTTTTAATAATTTTGTTAAGGTCATGCAGCTGGTCATATAGACTCACGAACATATTTTGGTGGACCAATGAAACAGGTCCAACAGGAGGGCTAAACAGTCATTGCACAACTTTCAAAAAGGGAGTGGCCGCGATGAAACCAAAGACAAAGTCACAATTTCTAGGGAGATGTTGTTTCAGGAAGCAGAGCCACCGGAATCTGAGTGAAACGTGATATATCCCGAAGAGGATGCCGAGGGTGTTCTTACAAAACTGTTTGTGCCTCCTTTGCTGTCCCCCAAGCACGGCTGCCTGCGCAGGGACCAGTCGTCCGCTGCACGTGCCTTGGACCTACAAGCAGGTGGGGGAGTACGTCGGGTGAGCCTCGCAGGTGAGCCTAAGTCCCGGTCCCCTTTCCCGGACCTCCCGTGACAGCTCGTCCCATCGGGCGAGCTTTTGTGTTCCGAAAGACGCCTGAGTGCGTGAGGCTCGCGTTCGAAGTCTGTGAGCGCAAAGTGAGGCAGGATGACGGCGTGGCGCTCGTACACGTCGGGGATGAGGGCAACGGTGCAGGACGCGCGCCGCGGGCTGTTTCTAGGGCTCGGCAGCGGCGTCTCGTCGATAAAGTTGATGACCTCGTCGCGGCTGAAGCAGCGCGGATTGTCGTCGCGGTAGTCGTAGACACCGCACGCCACGCGCGGCAGGTGCTTGAGAGAGTACGTGTCCTCAGAGCGCCGCCGCTTGCGATGAAGGTGCTGCTGCTGCTGATGATGATGATGGTGGCTCTCCTCGTGGTAGGAGACCAGGCTGTTCCTGCGCCTCTCGCGGCGCGGCAAGGTGGAGCTGTAGCGGCCACTCACTATCATGTCCTCGCTGGAGCCCCAGCGGTGAAGGTAGGAGGGGTGTATCCGGTCGTTGGTCCACATGTCGGTTTCGTCGTGGGAGTATCTTCTTGTAGGGGGCACCTGGACGCAAAACATGGAGAAAAAAAAAGTGCTTTATGTGTGGCTACAGACTGCCCGCGGTCAAGACGCAATAGTCACGTATTTCTTTCACAAAGACCTTAGAGCAGGGGTGTCAACCTCATTTTTGTTGCGGCCCTCATCCCAGTTATGGTTTCCTTCCGTTTTGACTCTGAACCCCAATAAATGTACGATCGCCTCATCAGAGGCTCAAATACAAAAGTTTAAAAGGAGGGGGGGGGGGGGTTTAACAACAACAGCAACAAAAACAAATAAATTTTGTCTGAAGGTACTTTTTGTTGTCACTCATGACACATTACAGTGGATTAAACCAGTGTTTCCCAACCACTGTGCCGCGGCACACTGGTGTGCCGTGAGAGACGTTCATTGGGATTGTCCAATATTAATTGTAAACAGGATCGCCAAACCACTGGTCAGTTCGCGCAAGGCCTGGTCAGCCACTTGCTAATCGTGCATGTGTGGAGAATCGGAGAATCTTGAGATTTCATATTGTGTCGATCTGATTGTATTGCATCGGCACATATTCAGTTTATATGTGTGTTGCTGTGTGCTTTTGCTAACAGTGACAGACACTATGACGGTTGTGGTGCGTTTGTGGTCCAATGGAAATCAGAGCATGCAGTTCAACCGGAGAACCTGGATTGGTTATTTTTCAAATACGTAAAATAAGCAGTCAAGTCGAGATTCCTCGACTGTGATAGCCACTCAGCTGCTGTCAGAACAGCAGAGCGTCTTTAAAAGTGACTTTGTTCTTATTGTTGCAATATTTATAGACCTAGTCTAAAACAGTAAACAAAATCACGTTGATTCTTTTATTTTAATCACAATCACTTTAAATAGTTTATTTCTTACACCGTCTAAAACCTTTTTAAAAAACTGTCACTTTTATTTAAAAAAAGGAATACAATTTAAAGAATATTTAGTATTTATTTCTATTAAATTATTCGACTCTCCATACATATATAGGAATAGGACTGTACGTGTTTCGTTGTAATATAACTGATTTTAATATAGGAGCTTAACAGATTTTTGTTGGCGGTGTGCCGCGAGATTTTTTCCAATGAAAAGGTGTGCCGTGATTGAAAAAAGGTTGGGAAACACTGCATTAAAAGAATACCTAAAGGACACATAAGCATAGTGCGCCTTGTATTGATTAGTGGTATTTTTTTTTTTTTTACCACTAGTGCCAATTTTGGCCTTCGAGTATAAACTTGAGCTGGAAATCAAGGATATTGAATAAATGCATTTAAAACATATCCTTCATTTATGGACTGCACACCAGTAAGATAATTGGGTGACGTTCTTACAAGTGCCAGCAACATACGGTGAAGTTTAAATGTGCGTCCACGAGATGGCAGAGTGTGCAAACCACCTGTTGGCATTCATTCAACACAATATCAGCTTTGTACACATAGGCCTACATTTGTTGCGACGTTTTTGTCTGGTGCTGTGCTGGTGCATTTTTTTGTAAAATATTATGTGTCTTGGCTTAATAGGCATAAATGTTGGGAAACACTAATAGAGATCTAATACATTTGACTCTACACATTCAGCCCATACTTAGCATTGATATTAAAACTGAAATATAAAAACATCTAATCTAATTACATTATATTTCTTTTCAACAGTAAATTAATGCTTCTCTGATACCAAGCAACGTTACCAAGAACTGTTCATAGAGCCTCTCGCAATGGATCTGATTAATTTGTACACCTTTTCATCACATCGCGGTGGATCAGGATTTATTAACTGAATAGCAATTGTGTATCTTCTAACATAATGTACTCACATTCCATTTTGCCCTGATAACTTATGCGAGAGAAGGAGGGTGTTTGTCAAGCTGACGTCATAGTCACAAGGTTCACGTCAGCCTTCACCCTTGTCGTGGCTTTTTCGTGAAATTCAGAGAAAAAGTGAGACAGCAGACGATACAGTAGCACTGTGAGGGATTCCACAGCAGAGGGCAGCACAAGCATGACAAGTGATGTGAAATGCAGGACACGTGGGGGGGGGGGGGGGGGGTACGCACAAAATAATACTAAAAAAAAAAGCCACAGAGGCTTTATTATACAATCAAGGTTAAACTGAAGGCAAATAGCAGATTATCTGAATGTGCTACTTAAGCACGGTGGTGCTACTCATGCATTTATCATCTTATGTTTAAATGGGAGCCTTGAGACACAAACAATGGGAGAAGTATGGCTGAAGTGATGGCTACTGTATGCATCTCTGTTTCATTCAATGAAGATGTCCTCAAGGTCAATTTCTTTTTCTATCTAATAATCAAGTGACCCAAAGTACATTGCTGGGACTGCAGACCGGAACTAAAGCCCCTGTCGAGTTAAATTGACAAAGATGGCACAGTGTTGAGATGCAATTGTAAAAATGGGAAAGAAAAAAAATAGATGCATAACTTTTCTCTCTAGTTACATCATCAACAGTCTTCCAGGCCAGGCTCAGCAAGTGAATTTCATCAGTTCAAGTTTGCCCAACATATCTCCTCAAAGCAACTCTAATGTATTGTATATACAAGACCAGCATTACAAGTTTGTCTAAATAATTTATTATGGAATTAATATAAAATGATGATCAGTCGTTGTTGAGTTGCCCTAGAAGGCTGTATTCCATCTGAAAAGAAGTGTGGATTGTTTGTTTGTTTGTTTGTTTGTTTGTTTGTTTGTTTGTTTGTTTGTTTATAATAGACCACCACAATTGATTTGAAATAAAACAACCAAAATGTATTCAGCATTTAGCTTTCATGAAGGACAGACATATTATATCCATTTTCCGGGGCTCATAAGTAGTTGGACATTCGAATTACTCATACTTTTCAATACTTGGATGTGAAGTCAGATGAAGTGGAATGCTCATATAGCTTGACAGATGCCACACATTTCAACTGACCGGCATAAAAACAATGAAAATAAATAATTAAAAAGTACAACTTGCCGTTAGGCTAATTGTAGTTGTAATTGTGTGCCCCAAGAAAGCGTCATATAAATCTGATGCATTCACATCATTATTATTTCAATTGAACTATAAGACAAGCAGTGATTGGGATAGAGAAAGTTAGTAAAGCTAAGCCCTAAGGGCTTCACCAACCAGTTCATTTTTGCATTTTTAGCCATGCAAACATACATAGATGAAGACTCGCTTTTGCTACTGTTATACATTTATGTGAAGGACTAAAGTTGACTTGTCCACGAGCCAGTTCGACCCTTTAATGTGGTGCTCTTTGAGCTGTTCCTGTATTGTTGACCAGTTAATTTTTGAAAAAGCTTGTTTTGCATTAGAATGCATTGATCTATCAGTAGCTGCCAGCTCAGGATTAACCCTAACTCAAAAAAATGGTATCTGCTTCCTTTTGAATGAGTGGGAGTACACTACATCCTGAATGGTAAATGTCATCATTTGATGAAATATTTCAAATGAAAGCTAAAGGCTTATGCTTAAGCTCATCTTGTTTATTTTGTTTCAAATCAGTTGTGGCAGTGCATAAAGGCATAAATCACTGTTCAAACACCTTTCAATCCAGGAGTGCCAATGGTCTTATTTACTAAACATTGGGCATCCGGGATAGATTTCGGAATCAGGTAAAAAGCACACGCACGCACGCACACAAATCACATGGTATATATCTGATAGCATCACAATGTCTGTTAAAGGCCCGCAATGCCATTTGACCATGCACATTAGCAATGAAGTGTCATTCAAAATAGGTATTGTGATCAAGTAAAAAGAAATGAAGAAAATCAATAAAAGAATATACCTGCAAATACTGCATTTTATCTTCCTGCTGTTCCCTCATTGGATACCCTTGCGGGACCCCCCTTTCTAAGGTTGAGAACTCATACTTGGCATTACGGTCTACGGTCACAATTTCAGGCGCTGAGCTATAGTCATATGGTCTGTCATATATTAAGTCGACATGAATTCCTCCATCTTGGCTGTTTTCTACAAAGTGCAGAAAAGCACGAGCGTCAGGGTTAGATAGCAACGGATTCACAAGACAGACAGACAGACAGACGAATAGAAAATAGTGACAAGTTCAATTGCTTTCTGATTTGGTTTGCCTTTTGTTTTAACTTTGTCCTGCGGGACTGACTTTAGCTCAGAACAACTTGCTCTTTCACTTTTTGAATGCAGGAATCAACACAAACCAGAGAAAAATACCCCAATTAGAACATTGGAGTTAATTTAGGATGTGTTGAGCTTGGCTGTAAAATGCTGCATTTGAGGGAAAACTGTGCCAAAGGGATGGACGATAGCATTTTTTTTTTTTTTTTTTGCACAGGCAGGTGGGCATGCAAGTCAGCAGCTTAGTTAAAAAAAAAAAGGGGAAAATCCTTATACATACAACTGTGATGAGTTATACATGGCAAGCCCTCTGGAAAAAGAAAGCAGAGAACTGGAGGTGTTAATTATCACACAAAATATTGGCTACCCCTGTGTTGCTGTTGTTACATGACCTCTAACCGGACAACATGCACTTCTGATGACTGACACCAGGGGGCTCAACATGTTTAAAAGGTGAAAGGCGTAAGGGCAAGGGGGAGGGAGAGTTGTGTGGGATGCAGATCCTCTTAAACCATAAGACAACATATTAATATGCATATGTTGTTAGTCCACATGATCATGTCCAACAACTGTTTTCTTTTTTATGATTATAATATGGCCCTATACTCTCAGCCTGATTCTGCTACGTGTCAGTCGGAATATAATATAAAATTTGAATAATCTCCAAAACATGGGGCAATGCTGTACTTGAGGGTAATATGACCATAGTGATGGCATCAAAGTGATTTTCTGCTTCCTAGTTTTCTGGTCTAAATAAATGGCAACCATTTTATTTTATCGTCCCGTTGTTATGAGCCAAAATAACTCGTTTTAAAAGCAACGGAGTGAATAAAGAGCTGCGAGGTAAATTTGGCCTTTGAGTAGCAATCAGTCACTTTTTTTCACATGGTGCTCATGTACATGGAGAAGCAAATTTAAGTAGGACATAGTAGTGACCACAGATGCTTGATAAATAGACCCTTAATATTGGAGGTCACGTGGTAACATTTGACTTCATGGGAATAAATCCCCAAAATATATTTTGGTATTCCAATTCTCGTTAAATATTAAGGATGTATAAGCAGCAAAACAGTACCATTAGCTTGACTGGCTTTTCATAAACTGATGTTCCTCTTGGCCTCGTCAAGTCAGATGGAGTTTATCTTTAGAGGTCTTTGAATTTATAGGAACACTAAGGTCTTGCTTTTGGTTCCATGTACAGAAAGTGCGATGGCTGTGTGTTAATACAAGCTAAACATCCAACATGAGCTTGCTTCTCACTTCCTTTTCTACAATACTACTCATCAAACTCCGCTGTATGCAAAAAACTACAATAGCTAACAGCATGAGAGCCCCACAGTTAAATGTACGTTTTAATCCAAATTGAATTTAAATGACTACATGTAAATTATTACATCTGTTTTTTATCAATCTCCATCCACAAAGGTGGTGCTCTAACCCCTATCCTCACCAACCCGTAAAGACACCAAGGAAAGGGGGGGGGGGGAATGGACCAAGCAATAAAACATAAGCAAAATAGAAACAAAACATTGGCTGACAAAAATAGTGAAAAGGTTTTGCATAATTTTCTCCATGGCCATGTAAAAAAAGAAGAACAAAAAGATCTACAAGTGACACATTGGGCGTGGTCCAAGGTTCAGGGGACCTTTAGAAACAGAAATCATCCACCACATTGATGTCTTTGGGTCAAGAGAAGGGAGTGACAAAGGATGCTGGGAAGTTAGGTTGGGGGGGAAAAGAGAGGAGACTTGAATGTGGGGGGAACTTACCCTCGTCCACCTCGTCATTGGACATGATGGCCACGCACTTGTCCCACACCATGCGGATGTCGGCCCGATACCGGTCACAAGCCCAAAGGAACATGGGCAGCAAGATGGACTGCACAATGGAGCACCAAAGCACACACACAACCATCCAGTTGTAAGAGCGGTCAAACTTCAGACTGGCAAAGCTCACCACCTGTGGAGACCATAAAACAAGAAACACACAAGTTTACCATATGACTGTTGGAGGGCATTAAAAATAGATTTTCTATATCCAGAATATTAGTATATAATCATTAACACTAAAAAGCTACTTATCACAATCCAAAAAGAAATTAAAAGAAAAAGAAATTAGTTCAGGTTCAAAGTCAGTCAGACCACATGATGTTATTTATTTGTTTGTTTGTTTTCAATAAAAATAAACAAAGTTTCATTTCCATTTTTGTCATAACACAGCATTGTATCACTTAAAAAATCATGGACTGCGAGGTGACAGTGTTTTTTTTGTTTAAATTGGCTAACACACTGCCTCACAATTCTGAAATTTCAAATCCAGCCTTCCTTTGTTGAGTTTTTATGTTACCCCCATGCTAGCATATGTTTTCTCAGGGTCCGCCAACTTCCAACCACATTCAAGAAACTAGTAAGTACTTGAATAGGCATCAACGTGAGCACAAATGGTGTTTTTTGTCTTGCTGGAGCCCAGCTGGGATAGGGGCCAGCTCATCCACGACCACAATGAGGAGAAGTGAAATAGGAAGTGGATAGATGCATAAACATGAACTGCCTCGTGGAATTTGAAATCATGTTCCATAAAATCAACGTGCACATAAATCACAAACAATTACTAGCATCCCCAAGTTTATTATTATGAGTGCTTAGGACAAGGGTGCTTTGAGAGTTTGGACTGTGAAGCAGACTTTATATCTATTTATATATTACTTTTCTTTGATTATTTATTATGCTTTTCAGCAGGATCAGATGTGTATTGGTATAATTTATTTGAATTAGGGTGAAGCCAACACTTTATTTCAAAATTTAGTGTTTGAGCACACTGGCAAAAAATATATATACTTGTCTGAGGGTGTGCTATTAAAAAAAAAATGCTGTTTTCTTTTGAATCTTTATGGCTCTTCCAAACATGAAATCCAATTTTGCTCCCACTACAAATCTATTGCCGAGTGCGTGAATCATCACACAAATGTAAATGAGCATCTGAGAACATTTATTCGTGTGTTTGTTCTTCCTATGCATTTAAATGGCTCATTACATTTGGTGACGAGAGATTTTGTTCTTTGTGTCACTAAATATAATCTTCCATCACTATGACCTCCCTCTATTTAGTACACACTGTATAAACAGACTGTGCAGTACTGCATTACCTTTCTCAAACCAAGCAAGAGGACTGCACATACAGCACATGAACAAAACAGCAAAAAGTGATTCAATTCAACTTACAAAAATGAACTTGCCGGTGTTCTGATATATTCTATTTTTTACAAAATTCAAATATCAATAAAAACTTTTGAATATTGATTTTTTTAAATCATTATGATTGATTCATTACTGCAGCTGTATACAAACTAATAGCAATACAGATTATATTTTCAAGCAGCTTCTTGCATATTTTAATGCATCTTTTACCAATGTTTGATCATCATTAAACGGTAGAATATTCCGGAGTCGCAGAACATTTGCTGAATACAGGCTTACAGGTCTGGCTTTTAGTATTACATGTAAGCAGTCTGAAGCTGGCTCCATGCTCTCGGAAACACGATGATTTGGGTTCTAAAAAATGAATGAGGGCCCGAGGCTGGAATTTGCAAGCCAAATGGGTACAGGTTGAAAGAAGAGCTTGCGCCTTCATTCGTTGACAAGGAGCTTCAAGGACTCTTGTTGAAGTTGTGGCGAGTGACTTGATACTACAGCCATCCCTGCCTTCCGAACCAACCTTTTCTCCCTTTAACGGGCCCACACACTCACACACGATATGACTTCATGGAAAAATACACATCATCCATAAGCACTGAGTCTGCCCTACTTTCAGATGAGCATTTAGGTTTATGTAAATAATAAAGCAGCGTGGCATGGCGCCACAGCACCATCAGGTCGTCCTGTTTAATGTCTTTCCAAGCAAACTGCAAACAATGAGCAATGACGAGATGGTGAAATGGAAAAGGGCAATTTCAACATCATATCATTTGATCATCATTCTGCAGTCAGTTTGATTGGTTAGACAGAAAAAGGATATTAACTGTAATAAATTGAAGAACAATGAAGAACAAATGTGATTTGTGTGTGGATTTTTAAAAATTACAAACATGTTGAGTGCATTTTTCCTCATAAAAAAATGAAAAGGAATTTATGATTTGTAGGAGCTGGAATGGATTAAATTGATTCCATGTCATTTCAATGGGGAATGATGATTTTGGATACCCACTAGGTGCTTTCAATCCTAACATGGTCGCAAAACTAATTAAAAGATGCATCACAAAGCACCTATGTACATCACACAATGTTTTGCTGAAGATCAAAAATAAGTTTTATAAGCAAATGCGGTGAGCTCACCAGTATTGGGAAGCCGGTGAGAAAGTCATAGATGAAGACAATACCACTGATCAGGTAAGTGATCTGCAGCGAAGTCTTAAGAGGTTCTGACCCGTCAATGGAGGATCTGCGCTTGCCCTGGGCGTCCTCCACCACAATGGTGGGGACGTTAAACTTGTTCTTGTCTGCTTTGTGGCCTGCCTGAATGGAGAAGGTCTGGAAGAGAGCAATGCCGATGCAGATCACACCCATAGTCACGCTACCTCCAATCAAGAGCAGGAAGCAAACCCCAAACCCCAGGCCAATCTCTGTCACAATAAATCGACAGTCAGATGTATAGAAGCGGTCACTGGTGTCGTGCCAGCCCACTGCTGGAAGAGTGGACAGGATGAAAGAGACCATCCAAATCCCCATCACTGTGTGCACCGCCTGCTTCTTGGTGTTGCTTAGCCTGGAAACACAAACACACGATTTGGAATAGGAAAAAGTCAAAGTTAGGTCAAATTCATTTACTGTATGGAGAACTTAATCAAAGAAAAGTCACAAAGGGCTTCACATGCCCACAATTGACAAACATTAACATCATCCTCTGATTTTAACTGCCAGGAGGGCAAGAAAAATGTTTGTACTTTTATGTAATATACGCGCTCTGGCTGGACTGACATTTAAATGCTTACAGACTTGGTCAAATTAAATGCATTTTTAACGGTGACAACATTTTATTTTAATTTATTATATATAGTATATATATATATATATATATATATATATATATATAAATAAGTGTACCACAATCAAATCAAATATTTTATTATCATGTTACCATGTCCTAATCCATTTGAAAGGTTTTTTTTATACATGATTGCAAAATGAAGGGCCTCTGCTGCTTTGTACAAAGACAAGGTCTTCTTGTCCCTTTGAGCAATAACACTAGCCTTTCCTCAATATGCCTCCAGTTCATGTAGCAGTGAGATTGCATCACTAAGCAGCTTGAATCTATTGCGTGAATGAGCTTCGCAAAGGGCAGTGGATGCTGTGAGAGAGCAGCAGCCCAACTACAAGGTTGAAATTCATTATTCAGGCCTTCAGTGTGTGTTAATGTCAGAAACAAGGCAGCCATGCTAGCTCAGCAGGGCAAAATGGAACCATTGGAATGAAAAACGAACAGCATTTACATGGCGTTTTTGCTGTTGTCATAAAGTAACTGAAAATTGAAATGAACTGGTGAGTACAATGACAATTAGAAAGGAAATGAAAGGTGGAATGTAACAAAAGCATAAAACTTGCAATTTACCATCTGGCCACAAGATTAACTACATTTCCAAACTCAAATGTAAGAATTGTATGCAACATTATGTTGACTTAAATGTCCAGGTTTGAACAGTAAGCAATTCATAATTCAATAATTAAACAATGTTTATTTTTGTAGTTCACAGTGATATGGAACAGCCCCATTCCATCGAGTGAGCTGTTCTTCTTTTGACTGAACAAGGTAACCAACATTTTTGATGACACAGTTGTCCAATTCACACCATTGCAAAGTACACTCACAGAAATGAACACATTGTAAAAGTTCAAATTAATGTTTTTGAAATATGACACACAAAAAGGACTCAAGTTAACGGTGTCTTATGCATATTATGTCTTGGAAGCACACACATTCTTTGTTTCTCAGCATTGGAGTAACGATGAGATGTCTTGATCATCACCACGTATCACTGCACTATTTTCTAAACATCTCACTCACCACGTGACAAATTTGTCATTCTGCAAAACTCCTATTTTCAGTTTATGGATGCTGTGTTTGTTGGCTTGGGTAATGTGTGCTCTTGTTGACCACAAAATGAGAATGTAAATCGTCATCATTTAGCAGATGGTCTGCAGAAAACCAAAGACCTTTGAGGAGTGCCTCAAGGCGAGCTGCAGCAATGCCATAATAATTATATAAGAGCAAAAAGTATTTTACTGTGACGCAACTATCATTGCTAAAACACATCAAAGGTATCTTTTGATAACCCATCTAAAGAAAATATGTTGTGTAACAAATAGTTATACATTTAGCCTAATGTAAACAAATTAGATTCCTACTGCCTAAAAATGGCCAACATGCATCCGAGATAAAAATAGTGTCAAAATCTTATTGCAAAGCAAGCAGCTATGTGTGAATAGCAGATGTCTCGAGAGTCTTGCAAGGCCAAACTGTGTTACTGCTAGATCATGTTGTCTGCTAACAGGAATTTTCCATATTCAGTGTCACTTTGTTAATATCATTTCTTGTTCGGAGCCAAATGTAGCTGAAAGCCAGAGCTGGCAGATGCTCCATGTGGAATATTCTTCCGTGGTGTGAGCTCAAACAGAAGCATTGGCTGGAGACAAGTGTCACCTAATACACAATGTGAGATTACTCGTTAAGGACTATATTCAACTTTTTTTTTCGCATGCATGAGGTTGCACACTTTCAGTCTACGAGAACTTTCCTGTCCATATTTTGACCCACTCATGATGCACAACCTGATAATGAGTGCACAAGTATCAAAGATGTATGATTCATTAAATTCCGAGGCTGGCTGTAAAACTTGATTCACACAAATCTGCAAGTGGCTTTTTTAAATTTATTTTGTGGAAATAATGTGCAGTTGTTAGGAAACGAGCTTTTTTTTTTAAATGTGAAAAGTAGTTCCCGCAGTGTGCCGAATTTGGGACGTATCTTGATTTTTTTGCTTTATTTGTTTAAAGTAGAATATCAAAAAAGCTAGGGTCTCACCTGTAGTTGACAGGCCAGCGTACCATCCACATGCGGTGATAAGAAAGTGATGTGACGGAGAAGCAGGTGACCAGCGTGAGGGTGTAGAAGGTGGACACAAACACCTTACACAAGCCCTCGTTCCATTCATAGTTGGAGTGCTGACGGCGAAGCGTTATGACACAGTACATTGTGATGGGGATGGCCATGTTGAGGATGTGCGTCCCAGCCAGCGTGCAGATGAGGAAGTCGAGTGGCTTCCACTTCTTCTGCTTTGCGCTGACGCTGAGGATGCTCCACGTGTTGGCTAGGATGGACACGCCCGAGCAGACCAGCCAAGCCAACGTGTTGGCGTTGATGATGTCATCCGCCATGTTGGAGAGGGGCGGGGCACAGCCTCGGGGGCCGCAATGAACTGTTGGCAAAAACGGGCGCACGAAAGGAGGAGGAGGAGGTGGTGACGGGCAGGAGGGGGCGCAGGGCGTCGGACGAGGCAGGCATCCTACATGGGAAGGCCACAGCGGGGCGAGGACACGGCAGTGGGGCCACGAGTGGAAGAGGGTGGCAGATCCGGGGGGTTGCCTGGTAATCAGAAACAGAGGTGGTGGTGTGCTGATGTAATCAAATGCCATTAGTAAGTCCAATTGAAAATAATCCTTCATCAGACATAATCCTTCCTCTACGTCAACTAATTATGTGAATCATCACATTTGATTACAGTTCATACAGAAAGTCATTCACTAGTCGCACTTCAGACAGAACAGTGATTTGAAAAGAGATGCAAGCAACTAAGATGCCACTGCAGCAGAGGACACAAAAGGTCCACCCACTCTGTTTTGTGAAAACCTTTCACACTATTAAGGTGACCTATAACCTGTAAAAAATATCTTTCAGAGATATAGTAATAAACTGAGAGTGACGTGGATCAGTGGTAGAGTGGTCATCTCCCAACCAAGAGGTTGGCGGTTTGATCCGCAGCCACTGTGACCATGTGACCAACGTGTCCTCGAGCAAGACACCGAACCTGCTGTTTCTCCTGATGGTGTGTCATCAGTAGATGAATAAGTAAACAGAGAGAAGCGCTTTGTGTGCCAAAGATAGAAAAGCAAGTGACAGCCAGTGACCATCATGTGGATGAAGTATACACAACCTCATAACTGGGATGAGACTGGCATATGTTAAACGGGCATCAATACACTCGTAAAATTTTGGGTTAAAAATTGGACCAACCTAAGAAGTTGAATCCAATTGAGGGTTTGCTTTGTGCTAATGTTTGTGCTGACACAGACTAAACAGTTTGTTCCCTTCTTTGTTACATTTTGTTGAAGACACGTCAATGGCATAGACGTACATCAACAAATAAACTGATTGTAGGAATAACAGCATAGTTAGTGAAAGTGCGTCTTCGTTCTAGCAGGCAAAAAATACCTGGGGTACAAAAAACAAATCTTTCCTTGTGCAAACTGGCCACATTTTCATTTTAACTCCTGTTTTTTTGCACAGCTTAATAACAGATATGAAAGCATTAATGAAAATAACTTTGAGCTATGGATGTGGGTGGAGCATAGTCAAACGTAATAAAATGTCACAACAAGCTACAAAAAATATGCACGTACTGTAAATATTACTGCTGGTGAAGTTCTACTTTTACAACCCTATTTACTCCCCAACACCAGACGATATAGAATGCTGTCCCTCCCACTGTGGGGTGAAAAATGCTTGCCACACAGCCAGGGCATGTTGTCACATTCATTCTCCGTCTTTTGCCTTGTCCAAACACTCATGTGCTGCGGGCTACGGGGCAGTACCCCTGAGAGGGGACACTGAAATGACCTCATCAGCAGCATCATCAGTGCCACAAACAGTGTTTGCAGAAGAGAGTCATTGATGGTGTACAGTAGTTGTTCATTTGCCAGACTTCCGTGCAAGCAGGTAGCATGGGTTTAGTGACTGCGAGTGTAACAATGGTTGTCTGCCTCAACTGGCGACCGGTCCAAGGTGTCTACCTTTTACCCAATGTCAGCAGGGTAAGGCCTCAGCTTCCTTTGACCTTGCATGGGAAAGGTAATGAACAAAATAGAAGGCTGGATGGATGGATGTTCACAAAAGTGAGAAAATAAATGGTCATGTACAAAAATCAATTAAGCACAATTGTACAAATAATCAATTACAATTTGCTCCTTCACATTGCAGTGACAGTTCATAAAAAAGAGACCCTCTTTTATTTGGCCAATAATAAATACAATCACAGCTCAACCAACTGTGGCTCCAAACTGGAAGTCTTTAAGAGAAGTTTGCAAAGCCTACAAGTTGAAGTGATATCGTAGTTACTTCAAACTGCCTTTTAGCAAATAAAACAAATGTGCAGCCTGATAACAAAAGCCCTACTCAATTAACTCTTCTCATAAAAACCTTTCTTTCTTTTCAAGAATTTTAAGTAGAACACTACTGGGACTCAAAGTACACACAAAACCGAAAGTTCTAACAAATGATGATCAAAAAAAGACTATCAATATTCCCTATGGAGACGATCAAAGCAAACACATACATCAATGTTACAAAACTATCACAAAGCATTCAAAACATCAAACCAGGCAGGGGATATAAAAAAACAAAAATCCCAGCTTTGATCCAGGGCTCCCCAGCTGGTTGTGAGGCTCTGAGCTGCTCTCCCACAGCTTGAACCAGGTGCAGAATTTCTGTTGTATGAGCAGCACACGAGCAGTTACAGCAAAAGTATCGAAAAGTCCTCCGGGTTAAAGAAGCTACAATTTTTTGTCAGCATCATTGGGGATCACTACTACGACTGTGACATGGCTGACACTTACAATCCCCATATCACCATACAGCCCAGAAGCACTAGCAACATCAGCCTTTACCATTCCACAAGATGAACTGTTTGACTTGATGGCATCTCGACTTCAAGTCCTCAGTAAGTGCATGCAATGACTTGCTAACAGCAGTGGAGCTAGAAGAAGAACTTTAAAGTCTTGACTGATAGCCTCTTCTTCAAACATTTTCTCTCTCCAACTTCAAGAAGCTGAATGATAACAGAGCCACATGGAGTGACTTAGAACAGACCGTCTTTGCAAAGAATCACTTCAGAGAAAAGTCACTTTAAATAATTTATGTTCAGACCTGATGAAATACGCTGGGGCAACCCACTTGTCAACATGACATACGCTTTGTTTGAGATGTGGTAGCAGAACAAGTGCATTTCTTCAATTAGCTCTGTTGGCTACAGTTTGCTAAGAAATGACAATTATTCCTGACAAAAATAGAGACCACAGATCTAAAATCCCTGCTTTTGTATAAAGCTGGTGTCAGGCTAAAACCTCAAAGTCACATTTTGGTGAAGTTGGTATTTTTTCAAAATTCCATTTTATTGGTCAGTCCAAACATGTGGGTGTTACTTTTAGAAATTATTGACCAATCTAAAGTGTTAAAAATCTTTTTAATGATGCAATTTGATCGGATGAACAAAACGGCCATTTTTGGAGATGATTTGGCGATACGAGAATTCTGCAGACGCCAACAAATAGAGAAGTAACGACACATTCTTCTTTTTGTCACTTCAGTTGGTCTGGTTGGTTTTGACACTGTTTCGATGTGTTTTACATTGATTTAATAGACATGGAAAAACATTGCAGTGTTGCCAGCTGTCAGAAGCTAAATATCCAGTGGTCATCTTGTGCCCGTATCGAGAATAATTAGTTTAAGAGTAACTATTTAAGAGTATATTACAATGATGCTTCAGTGCCTAAGAAGTAGGGCGGGATAACAAGTTTTCATGTGGTGCATAGTGTCAGCCACACACACAGACACAGAGGAGCTCTCCTTCACAGGAGAAGGGATTAGGTCGGCCCTCGGAGGTCACCACACAATCAATCTGCTGCTCATTAGCTTGTTATCAGAGTCCAGCAGCGATTTCTTCATGCATAACCAATCATGTGCAGGACCTGCTCGTTAGACAACTGTCTCCGCAAAAACATTAACAAGGGCAAGGGGCAAGATTTGTGCAAATGTTGCTCCCTACAGTTTGCACAAAATGGTACTTCAAGATTTCCTGACTTAATCTTCCACAAAATTCCATTCAAGGTGGCCCTGATCAGGCTCACGTGTAATTAAGCACCATTAGGATTCTTATTAACTGCATCACCCCTTTGAGGCTGAAACAAAGTAACACAGTTTCAACCAGCACCAAGGTTTGCTTTGTTGTCATGTACACAAGTGACCTACTTAGTACATAACGTAGTTCGGAAAATCACAACATTAATTATTATTATCCTTCTTTAGCAGCTGGAGACGCTTGCTTCAGTCCCATGGGCAACGGACTGTCATTTATAATGTGTATTTCTCCATGATGTCATCTTGTCATTTGGAGTAAAGGCCATCATGTCTTTCCACTCTTGAGGAAAGGCAAAACACATTTGGTTTGCTGTATTCTTTTTCCTTGGTCCATATAATAGCCTAATTCGGCAAGCGAGTAAATGTACTTCCTAAACACCAACAAACGTTAGTCAACGTGTGACAATCTCGTGTTGTGAATAAGTAATGTTGCATCAACTTTGAGCAAGCCCTAAACACAAGAGGACAGAAATGCTGGCATTGATGCTAACGCGAATGCAACATGAGTGGCACCCTGGCTGCTCTACTAATATGTTGGACAACTACGGCAGGTATTCACCATGGCAATGACAGAGACGCCGTTCTCATTATTCAACACTTCACCAAGGTGTTAGTTCAAAAGTAAAAATATGACATATACCTTGTTTCAGAGGTGGACACGTTTTTAAATATGAAATTGAGGCACTCATACCTGAAAGCTTAAACATGACCTAATGTTTTGTCTCACTTTGCTCACTATACAAAATGTAGGTCCTACGAGCAAAAATCTTCAACTAATTCATCAGATATGACGCAGTGGATGTTCCCATACTACCAACATTTGATTCAAATTACTGATGAACGTATCATTAAATGAAACATGCGTCTTGATTAAATGATCGAGAGGAAATATCAGCGATATTGTACACAAAGGTATGCTTCCCTTTGAATGTAAATGCCTGTGCTTGTTTCTACTCTCTGCAATGAACATAAAGTCCTCCAGAGTGTTAGCGAGATCATTTTGTCTTTTATTGACTTGGGCTATGAGACTAGTTTAAAGGCAATCAGTGTGAAGAATCTGCTTATGTGCAGCTTCCATCCTTTATTTGTTTGAATAGCTACTATTTTCCAAGTTCTTTTATGGCTTTTTATGTGAAGACAAGACAAAGGTGCAAGATGACATTCTCCTAATAGTGGTGTATTGTAAACGCATGCCAGAATACAATATGGTGGTCGCTATCCCTCTGGGACAGTTGTAAACACTTTGTTACGGTCACCAGCTTCTTAGAGGAAGTCGCTGAATTTTCCATCACGTAACCCGAGGCTCTCTTCCTGTTTATGTAAAGCTACCTCAAGCTAAGAGTGAGGCAGGATCACTGTTAGCCATATGGCAGGAGGGGGGTGTTGTCTCAACACGAACTGGCCATTCTCACCATTAGAATCTCTCCAAGTCTGTTATTTAGAAAAACATGTACTGTGCCTTATTATCATCATTGCCACCACCACAGGCTAGGAAACAAGAATAGCACGCAGTTGAGCACAGATCTCCAACTGGGCTGGAAAATCTGAACCTGATTCAGCATCAGACTGTGCATATTCATAGATGTACACCTCCTGCAGATGTCAGAAATATTAACTGAGAAAATAAGGAACGTGTTGAGAAATTTCAAACTCAAACATAATGGGTGTCCATCAGTGAAATTGTTTGCTGACAACCAAAGCCTCATGTCACAAAAGATTTCTCAAAGCAATGTGGGTCAGATGATAAAGCAGCACATCTGCTGAGACATTTACGGTTTGCTTCTTTCAGTGCATGGGAAGAGGTGAGAGATGTAGCAAGACAACTCATACATACTACCATAACAACATCCATCACTTGCAATGCCCTAATCGTCTGACAGTTCCTGGTTGCTGTGCTGGAGCAATCTCCCGACTCAACTGACCCGTGATATTCCCCCCCGTTTTCTAAGCTCAAGGGACTCATCGAGGGGAATCATTTTGAAGAAGTGGTCTAGATGGCCGCGAGGACGGGCCTGCAGAGTGTTCCAGAAGAACCTTTCAAAACTATATGCAAAACAATCCTAGGAAGGCGTAGTAGACTCCCTGCGGATGTCCATGAAAAACACTCGTTTGGATTGATGTCAAGCTGAAGAATGACTTTGACACTCTTTTGTGTGTGATGGCGTCTCAAACAACAAAATTACAAAGACTGAAAAGGGGCTTGATGGGGGGGAAAATAATCATTATATAGGGCATTGAGCATGACCAAAACACTGCAAAGAACGAGTGTAGCATTTTTTCTCCATGAACTGTGTCATCTTTTCTCACATTCGTGACACAGACTTTCTAGCAAATTCCATGACTCGTGTTCCCTTTGTACCATGCATGAACATACTCTGTTCAAGTGTACGGTGCCTAAAGTTGACAGACTTGCAGTGCGTTGCTGTTTCTCGCACAATCGGCATGACAAGCTGCGATTCGCTCTTGTTTTATCTTGTACTCGCAAGCTGTGGGGATCCCACCCCGAAAGCCAAGTAGGGATCTGTTAGTCGTTGTAATGGTTCATAAATCTGAATTTCACAGATAAGCTAGTCCTGACGCTCTGCCACGCATCCCTGTTGAACTCAAGTACTGGACAAATACTGTATATTCGTTGGTGGTTCCAGTGAAGGAGTTAAGATATCTTTACACTTTTAACAAACGGCAATGAAAACAAACTCTTTCATGCAAGAAAACTCCATGTGAATTGATGCCTACATGTTCTGTGTTCAAGTGAAGGAAAGCACAGCATGAACACAAAAGACACAAAATGTCACTCGTGCCCCGTGAAACACCGAGCTTGATGGCGGAGGCGCCTGCGTCACATGAACTCTAGCCTGCGCGGCCACATGGCATCCGCTCTATCTGGAGTGCATTAATGGCCTCTGCACTGACATGAATGTCCCATGGTATAGTTGCCGACGCGTCGACACTTTTGCTTTACATTTTCATCGTGATAAAATAACAGGCCTAATGATGCACTTAGTCAACAAGACCATGCAATTCAGAGCAGTAGACGTTTTGGATCTTAAAACCCTCCTGCAAATGAGGAGGAGGCAATAATGTGTTCATTCGTGCAGACTGCTGACAGGCTGATGAGCTGCTTGCCAGGTTTGGTGAAAGAGCAAGAGCCACTGCTTAGTTGCAAATAAACATCCCCATGATGGATTTTTTCGCCCATGACTTGCCAGCTAGGCTGGGCGAAGATGCGCTGCCATATTGCGTGTCAAAGCCAAAAGGTGCACTGTAGAAACTGGGGTTTGCTAACAAAACTACCTAAATACGTTTGTGACAATCGACACGTACATGAATGCTCCACAAGCGCTCAAATACAATTGGGCAAGATTTATTTCCAGTCCGAATTTGGGGAAACATCTGTTCTGGAGTGAGTCTCCGAGGCTCCAAAAGTCTACAGTAGCACCATACGTTTGTAAACCATCCCCTGAAGGGTTGGAAAAGTTGATTCACATTAGCACCAATGAGTTACCATTCATTATCTAATTCTTCCACCCGCTCCGGAACTGAGTGATTTCATGCGCAGTGTGACGGTAAAGTAAAAGGGATGTCAAGTGTGTGTTGACAGGAGGGGTGGGGGGTGCATTGAATTTGACCATAATCATACGAATCATTAGGCCAGTGTCAAATGTATATATTTTTCAAATGTTCATTTTGTTCAGTAAATAAAGAATACGCACGGTGACACTGGTCAGGGCTCTCCAGAAAAAAACAAATACAAAAAACACACGAAATTAGTACTTTGACGAAGCATCATTGTATATCAACTATTTTTATCATGGCTAACAATGCTGTAGTAAAACAGCAGAGTCAAGTTTAAAATTCCCTCTCAGGTTAGCCAGAGTACATATAGTTATTCTTTATGGTTGTCACGAACGTGTCCTTATTCAAACACAAAACTTATGGCAGTGTGCTTGCATGCTGAGTGTGGAAAAGAAACCTCTCACACTTCAAATAGAAACATTTTAAACCTTGATTGTAACAACATAAGAAATGAATACATTTGTATGTGGGAGCACATTGCCTTCCAAGAGAACAGCCCTGTGACGAAAGGTCACTTATCTGGCTTATTTGTTTCAGATGGAGTGTTTTTCCACAACTATCAAACGTGCGATTGTCGTCTTGGACCCAGCACGGTACACTAACGGATGGTATGCTGTCAGTGTGTTATTTCACCTCTCAAATGGGTCATTTTTCATCTCGCATCCGACAAAAATCGATTTTAATTCAATCAGCCAAATAGGTCAGATTAGCTTTGTATGCAGGAATGCTGCGTTCACGTGTCTTCGCATTTCATGCAGGACACCACCTGTTTGGACTCGAACCTATTTGCAACTGTTACAACAATTGTTGTGGTAATTAATAATCACCATGGTCACCTAGGAAAAAAAGCATTTGATCATTAAACTGTCATATAGTGTGGAGCTGATTATCACCTTTGACAACACGCTCAATGCTTCCGTGCAACCGCTCACTCTCCACAAGAGCTGTTCATTTCTTCACAAGAAGTGGCTTGCTGCCCGGCGTCTGTCCAACAGTCCAAAGTGGGCAAAAGGGGTCGAGCCCCTGTAAAAATGATGGAGGAGCCCTGGAGACGGCACAAATTACCTCCGCCGGACTCCTCTTTGTCTTCCTAAACGACGGAGAAGACCGTCTGGTAGAAGATTATCGACGAGTATCGATCACCCGATCAGCATCGTCTTCCCCACAAGGCCAATGGTGAGGCACGGAAGGTGCCCGAGTTATGCGAAAAGCGAGTAAAAAATGCATCATCCTCGTCTGTTCGCTCGCCCCTCACCTCAATCACTCAGCGGCGCTGAGACTGCTGGCTGGCTGCGCGCTCCCGCACCCAACACAGGCGCGTGCGCGAGGCAAGACGCTCCGTGGCGGTGGCGGTGGGAGTGAACCGGCAGGCTGCAATGGGACTGGGGAAAAAATCATTCATGGAAGAGGAAGCCATCTACCTATACACACATGCATACAGCACATATAAAACAAATGCACTATACTATCTAATCAATTAAGAAGCTCAGCATCATGTAATACAATTTGCAGAGCTGTGGAACTGGACAGCATCATGAGATCTTTTTTTACATTTTCTGGCATTAGAAACAGCTCTCAGTACGATGCAAACTACAATCACTAAACTATTGCACTTTTGGGATGAAAATAATGCAACAATTAAAAGTCTCAACATATCATCCTGACAGTTGTCACTACAGTAATTTTTACGCCAATTTTGTTTTCAGGTGTTCCTTTGTGACCACACTGGACCGGTACACCAAAGCTCACTGCATCACGTTATTCATTCTCCTTTGAAATGAGCAGTTTTCATTGACATTATACGAGTGGTTATGTAAGACTCTCCCATGGACGATACATTCAGAGTAGTGCTCTTCTCCTGGGGCTCACATTGTACCCAGTGAGAAAACTAATAGACCCTGCATGACACAAGAGCTGCCTGTAACACAGAGGAGGTTCTGTATCTGCAGGATGCACCTGCCCTCCCATTCACTCACAACTACACCTGGCAGCTGCTAATCGTGGGAGGTCATGGAAAAAAAGCTGTTCTTGATTCTGAAGGAGCAAGAGGGGATTTTGGAAGAGGGACGGGGGCTATTTCCCAAGAGCTTACGTGATCCAGTCAATAAAAGCTGTGCCGTGCTCCCTCGAGGTTTCATTTCAAACAACATCTGTAATTGGACTGCAACAAAAATCAACACAATCTACATATATTTGCTGTGTTTGCTCCAAGTAGGCCAACAAAATACAACAGAAATTAGAAGTGTGAATGGAATTGGGATTCGCTTCATCCAAACTGATAGAGATGCTAAAAAAACTCAAAGAACCTGAAAGAAAAGAAACAATTGCCTTATATAATGGCTGAAGCTATACGATCGTAAGATTGCCAATACCCTGAAAGTGAGCTGCAGCATGAGAGCCAAGACCTTTTAGAGGTTGAACAAAACAGATTACACTCAGAACAGGCCTCCGCTTGGTCCACCAAAGAACTTGGTCGCACATGCACCACATCATATGCAGTCATTGCTTTCAGAAAATAGATGAGTGATGCCAGTATTTCCTGCTGAGGTTGAAGGGGTTGTGGGCCAGCCCGCAAGTGCTCAGACCATACACCGCATACTGCATCATATTGGTTTGGATGGCTGACGTCCCAGAAAGAAGCATCTTCTAAAGAAAGCCTGAAGATAAGTAGAACTGTGAAAGGGAGTGCTGCTCCGTTGTAGGAGTGGTCACAGCCGACTGCAGTCGTCCTTTAAAAGCGGAATGCCGCCCAATAAGATGATTTAACAAATATTAATGCGATGATTCAGAAGTTGTGCATCTCTCTTGCCACCTCTTTGTGATGTTAAGTGACCTGGAAGTAAAAAGGAACAGAAGGCATTCCCACCCACTGGCTCCTCTAGCACCAGGCTGCCCCCACTCTCCCTGTCAGAGCCACACCGTCACCCGCCCACATGTACATAGAAACAAGCTTTAAAACCTAACACTGTCACATGGTCTCACTGGTAGCGTATCCTCGCAAGATAACCACGCCTCTTTAGGCAGGAGTTCGGTCATCTTACAGCCAGCCAAAGGGGATCCCAGGTTAATAGTACCTGCCAGCAAGGTATCCCAGGAATGAAAAGCAGAAAGGCGGTTGAGGGGGAGGGTGTGGTTCTGGGTTCCAGAACCATCAGCAATAATTCCTGCACAAGGAAAGCCCTGCTGGCTACAAGCCGAGATAACAGCAGCTAGCTGTAAAAAGGACTTTGCTGTGAGTGTTTCTCTGGTCTCTTGTGTGTGTGAGACAACCAGGGATTCCAATATTTTTGCCCATATTGTGTGAACCAAAGATGGAAGAATATTGACTCACTTATGTCAACAAGCTTTTGATGCTTTACAGAATTCATGTCTTTTTTCATTCATGTGACCTTGAATGTGACTGTGGCTCAGGTTCCTGTGTGAAAATAAAGCTCCTCAGGCTATCCAAAAAAAAATAGACCATGTATCTTAAGAAATACAAGTGTTGACTCTGCAATGAAAGTTGAGAGTTCTTGATTCCAACACTGACGTTACACTTCATCTTTAATCCATCATTATGAGCCCATAATGGTTTTCCTCTTGCTCGAGGCCATCGTCCATCCTATATAAGTGGCCTTGTTGCACTCTCTACTCTCTGATCCATCATTGCTCTCATTCAGATGACATGACACGTGCTTATGGGCTTCATTTTGTGTTCCCAATTTGGTTGATATACAGCTTCCTCTGGTGTTTACTCTTTTATGTTCAGTCCCACATTCCAAAACTTTAGCATGTTATAGGTTGACTGAAGATCTCTCTCTCTCTCTCTCTCTCTCTCTCTCTCTCTCTCTCTCTCTCTCTCTCTCTCTCTCTCTCTCTCTCTCTCTCTCTCTCTCTCTCTCTCTCTCTCTCTCTCTCTCTCTCTCTCTCTCTCTCTCTTTCTCTCTCGCTCTCATATATGCATTTTTAGGAGGGCGTCATTAGCAAAGTGCTTGTAAATAGGAGACACCGTACTGTAAATGCCATTGAATTTAGATTTTGGTAGTACAAAAAAGAATGAAAGAGAGTATGAAAGTGATATAGCAGGAGAATGGAGACTCCGCGTGCGCATGCCGGCTTCGCAGCAGGAAGCAAAAGAGAGCAGTGAGCTAGTGTGAGAGCAATGGAGGAGTGCAAGGGTAAGGCGGGGGCGGGGGGGGGCTTTGGTGTTTCATGAAGACGTGGGAGACATAGGAGTTGAGTCAAAGCCCCCCAAGCCACCCCAGCACCTCCCCCTCCCTCTTTCATTTCACTGTGAACGACAGTGGTGAAAAGATGGGTGGCGTGTCCTCTTTGCCAAGGCATGCCCAAGACAATGACATCATCCTCATCCACATAATCATCATCAACCGAGCAAGGACATTAGACAAGCTCCGAACTCACGTTGGGATAATTTATTTGTTCCTTTTTTTTCTTCATTTTTATATTTGCTTTTACCCTGTATACTTCATTAGGTCCTTTGAAAAGCTTCAAGTCAAAGTCTAGTCAGTAGTAGCATGCCACAAAAGTAAACTATTTCTCTGTTATTTACCAATTTTATATATATTATATAGGTATATATTTGAATGAGATTGCTTTGGTGCATGAAGCATGTCAAGTTTCAGTAGGAGGCTACAGTTTACAGAAGAGGATGAGAAAATGGGCTTTGTTTTCCTTTGGCGTTGTGTTTCAGCCTTGTGACTGCTTGGGCTCCTTCTCTGCAAGTCTCTTGGCTTTATTCATGACGTAACGGGCTTGGCCTTCATCGTAACGCCTCTGCTCCTCCTCGCCATTAACCTGAGTAGAAATAAAACAAACAAATGCAAAATATCATCTCATTAGCTATGATCTTAACATCCGTAATAAACGGGGATTCACTGTATTTTGGATATTTTATTTGGATTCCTGAAAGTGGCTTTAGAAATAAGGAACATTACTATGTCACTCATTAGATTGTAAAGGTGAACACTTAAGAAGTTCTCAAAGCAATTGTGGCCTCTGGGCTCGCCTTCGCTAGGGTTCATTGCAAGAATTTCTTGAGCTTGAATTGAAAGTTTGAATTCACGGGGATTAGCCACGTGCTAGCGGACAGTTTAATTGAACTGCTTGGCCACTTAGTAAAACAGCTTGGCCACCCACAGCAAGAGCACCCACGCTAACTTTTACAGCGCAGCCGGTACTCTCTCGCTCGTCTACCTCACTAGACAGGGGAGCACGCGTGCGACCGTTTATTTTTAAATACTCTCTGCAAGTGAATATCAGCATTCATGGCTTATTCAGACAGAGGCTCTCCAATCTGCTCACACCAGGGGGTTGGCACATTCGAGAGCACCTGCCACTCAGCCGAGCGTCGAGCTAACAGATGGCGCTTTAACTTTATGGAGCGCGCAAGGTGGAAACATATGACAAAATGTCAGCATTTTTGGGAGAAGAGCAGGGGTCTCCTCTAAAATGAGATGACAATTTCATACAAATGCACTACAGAGGGGACTTCTCTTCATGTAAATGTTGAGACAAGCCCATCCTCAATTGAACAGGAGGTAGACCTTGCACAGATCCCCGACCTCAACCACATCTAGAATCTTTGAGATGAACTACTACAGACCTGGTTGAAAGTGTTCCCAGAAAAGTCCACGCTTTTTTAGGTGCAAAATAGTGACCAACTAGATCTAGTAATACACTCATCACTTCGTGTAGGCTATGCATAACAATTCTGTCCGTGCAATGTATTTGAAAGTTTGTTTGTGCCATATACGAGTTGGAATGAGTTCTCTGCCAAGGAAGAAATAAATTGAAGATTTGTGTTGGTGGTAGCATATTTTGCCATCTGTTAAAAAAATGACTTTGCTCAAGCTCAGAAAGTTTACTCAAAATGAATTAAATTATTTCAAAACACCAAGAAAAATACCACTTGCCAGAAATGTATAAGATGTTTATCAGTAGTTTGCGTTATAAGCAATCATTAATGGCTTTGTCTATTTATGTTGACTGAGAGACAGTATTACTGAAGAGAGTGCACATTGTGTTCCCTTAAAATGGTTATTCACAGAGCAGCTGCAGCTGAAGAACTATGATTATCCGAATGCTAAAGACTCCCATTTCCCCTGCGCATTATTTTCAGTGAGTTTATATATTTTGTTATAGACCAAATATCAGTTCCTCCAAGAACAAAGTAAAAGCTAAATGCCATGTCAGAAAACAACTACTAACAACTACTGACTTCTTCAAACTAGTGTTCTTGTTTGGAATTAAAGCCTTGCATCCATGTTTTTTTTTTTATTATTACACAAGGAAATGAACAATGCAGTGATGTGTTGATGCGACATCAACACAGTCACAAATGTCTCAACTCTGCCACGCTTGTCGCCATTAACCCATTGCCTGTCGAGTTGAAGGCTCGGCGTCTAAAAATAAACACTGCATTACTTGGACTACAGCGGGTTGCCAAGACAACCAGGCTTGTTTTCATGTTAAGGGACACCAGCTGAGTCTCTGCCACTACGGAAGGCGGGAGGAAGCCAACCTCGAAGGAAGAGGCGGAAGGAAGGATGGTGATGGTGTTAAAAGGAAGGTAACATGCAAGGAAGAAGGGTGAAAGAGCCCAAAATGATGACAGGTAATGGAGGAAGATGAGAGGAAATAACTGTGAACAAGGATAAAAGGAGACAGAGAAAATGAGCGTGACCACAGAAAGCATATGGAGAACGAGTCAAGTGGGAGGAAGGAAGGAAGGAAGGAAGGAAGGAAGGAAGGAAGGAAGGAAGGAAGGAAGGAAGGAAGGAAGGAAGGAAGGAAGGAAGGAAGGAAGGAAGGAAGGAAGGAAGGAAGGAACACATTGAAAGCATCCTCTGATAATGTGTAATCTATTAGTCTACAAAGAGTGCTGTCAGGCATCTTCACTTTCTTTTGTCTGTGGCCCAACACAAAAATGATGCTGCTTCTTTTTGCGGGAGATACCACCAGCCCCCCCCCCCACACACACACACACGCTGTCCTCCTTCCCCAATTTGCATTACACACACAATTGCGGAGACCCTGCTGAGCTAAAATGGGAAATTCTAAAAATAGAAACAGAGTGGGCTCGGTGGGGAGGAAGCCTGGTTGAGAGATAGGCGTGCTAGGGTGCGGGAACCACCTGGAATCCAAAATAGCAGAATCTGTCTGTCACCTGGACTATTTATAGAGCACAACTGGAGCTGAATCTGTTACAATGTCATGAAATATTCATCGGTTTCATTGTGTCACTTGGCTATTTAAAGATCATGTATGGTGACTCAAATGTAAATGTAAGCTGTATGTTACACAGTTTCATTAAAGCTGCAACTTCTGATGAAATATAGATTTCTATTTGATTATTATTATATTCATTTATTTTGTACAGAATATAAAAGTAGTCCTGTCAGGCTTGAGCTGTCTTTGGGCCATTACAATCTCTGGTGTGTAAATAATTTATGGGTTTTCGTATTCCATGCCATGGCTCAGTCTTTCAAACACTGTATACAATGGTGCTTGGCATACAACTTTATTTCATTCCAGGATCACGCTTGTCATGTGAAACACACATATTTTAAATCTTCTATTCCCATTGAAATGAATGAAAATACCATTAATCCGTTCTATCTACCCTCAACAATAAATGTACTGTTTGTTTCATTTAAAAATTGCACTCTAAAATAAATTGTACTTATTTTATGCTTGACACATCCGAAAATTATGTCATTTTTTTAAATATTGACTACACTGAAAGGCTGCAAAAGTGGTGCAGGCCGGATTCCGCATGTCTCACATCCGCACGGGGCGTACATGCGTCAAGCATAAATCAAGCTTAAGTACAAAGAAGCAAAGCACTGGAAAAAAGCGTTTGCAATGCATGCGATCGTTAGGGTTATCATCAGGTGTTAATTGGATTGATATATTCCATTTTATTTCCTGCTCATGATAATAAATCTCTGTGGTGCACAGAGGGACAGCCATTAGGTGCCGAGCCAGTAATGGAGCAATAAGGGTTCACATCATTTTGATCTCGTTTCGTTACTTGTTTAAGCCAGCAGGAAGACCGAAATAGCCAGACTTAGCCTTGTGTGCCTCTCTTTCTCATAGACTTGAAAATGTTTGGTAATGTCTTTGAGCTAGAGACAAAAAAACATTTAGGTGCTGTTTTTTCAAACGAGCGTTCATTTGGCATGCTCCACCAGACTCGTCCATTTACAGAGCTGAAAATGAATTATTAAAATCATCAGAGCTCATTTTTGTTGTTTTGCTACTCCTTTGATTGAATCAAGGCGTAGAGATACATTACAGCTCGGGCTATCATGGCTGCGGTTCCGTGCCATAAAAACAATTAGATGGGAACAGCTCATTCAAGATGCAAAAGTGGCTCTAATGAATGCATGGAAGCTAGCACACAAAAAGCGAAACAAACACAGGCTTGTGTCGAATGGAAATGGGGAAGGTGGAAGACGCTATTGAGAATGTAGACTGGCAGCAGAGGTGGGTTGGATTCAACTGTCTTCATAGTGCCAACAAAAGCAAACAGGTGTGTTACCACTCCCACCACCCTCAGCCCCTCCTGCACCGACCACCATTCACTCAATGTAGCACAATTAACACATTATGTTCCTTGAACAGTCTGAAATATACTGAATCAAAAACTCTTGTTCTTTTCCTAGCTTGAATACTGCCCCGTTCAGCCACACATACACATGCACATGCTAGAAACATACAATAGCCATTTTGAAGAAACGTCAGTACCGACCGAATGCCCGCCTCTGCTACTTGAAATTGATGAGTACTCAAATGTAAGTAGTTGTACTCATACTCTTAAAATGTTCTCGAAATTAAAACCATAGACAAACTAATCTGAGAACCGATTGAGGTCAAATAACATCACAGAATTTCCATCCATCCAAGTCCCACAGGGGAATTAAGGTGAAAATTGGACTGATGTGTGAAACCTTATTATCTACATGTGATCTGCTGAGCGAGATGGCAAGGCAAATCCAATTTTGACCACATTCATTCAATGAAGATTGTTAGCCAGGATACCACATAAATTCAGCCATGTAATGACAACAACTAATGACAGAGACATCGTAGCCGAGCTAGGCTCACTCTTTCTATTTCACTTGTGCTTTTACTGTATTGAGTATAGACTTGGTTGTTTCACAAGTGATTACATTTATTTATGTAAAAATAATAAAATATTTATACAAAATATCATCAACTATTTCCACAGTCACATGCTTATCGCACAGTATGCTGTACTAATCAACACAAATGTTGTGATATTTGCAAATTGCAGCACACGTGGCGTGTTTTGCAGGCTCAACGTCAGAGGCCAGGTTTTATAGCTTCAAAACAATCAACCATGATTTTAAGCACTTGATCTACAGTATCTGCACAATGCTGCATAAAACAGGGAGGTTTCTCCTTTAAACAGATGGTAGTGTGTTTGCATATGAACAAGTAATGGATGAGGGTGTGCTGCACACCCAGCTCCAACAGCAGGTCTCCTGTTGCACTCAGCAGGTACGTATAGACAGAAGCTTTATAAGGAGGTAGGAAGTGCGAAATCAGCCAAATGGTTAGCAAACACTCAGGGATCTTGTTAGGACATTAGAATTCAACCATGGCTTCCTCACGACAATATTGCAACACACAGCAATGCATTTCATCAAATGGAACTCGAATTAGCGGAATTACAAGTACTGCCTCTCTCTTGACTGCCTGAAGGAGGACTCAAACATTCTTAATCATGATCACCTCATCATAATCTTTAAAGTACCACCAACAACTTCTCCCACATAAACTCTGAGTCCAATGCCTAATATAAGTAAGTTCCTACTTTTTAAATGGTTGTTACGCCACAAGGCATTTTCATACTGTATAAACTGATTTCTTAAAATGTAATTATTTTTTATTGGCACAAATGGGCATTTCACTTGAAGCTAATTCTGATTTAAACCTTGTTAAAATGCAATATATATATATATATCCTTATCATTTTTAAGTGCACCAACATAAAGTGCCTAAAATGCTGTAGAAGCTCTTTGAGTGAATTTCAATGCTAAAAATAATTTCTCATTAAATAGATAAAAAAAAAAAGATACTTGCAATCCTCTGTTAGTGGCTAAATATTATGCTTGATAATAAATCAAATGTTAAATCAAAACTAAATAATTGCAATTTTAATACCATGGATAGATCTCACAGAATGAAATCACTCTATAAGGTGTCACTGGCAAGGACAAGAATGAATGACAGGCCCGAGACATTTAAGCGTCAAAGAGTCTGGAAGATGCTACCAACCTTGAGAGGAGGGACAGACTGAGCTTTGCCGAATTTGTCCAGTGAGATGAAAATGAAGAAGGCAGAGACTGCACGATAGGAAACTTTCTCCGCGTCAACCAAAGAGCAGGCATCTACTACCACTTCTATTTCCATGGACTTGTTGCTGATGAATGTGAGACGGCCTGTGACGGTCACCACACAGCCTTCACAGGGGAAGAGCGAAAAGGAAAATGTCTTTTTGTGTGTTTACATACAGCCATGTGCTTCGGATATCATCGCTGTTGTCAAAGGTGAAACATGAAAAAACATTGCTTGCCAAATCAAGTCAAAATGAAAACTTTATAAAGATTGTTACAATATTTAAACACCTGCTGGTAACGAGCCAGGAAGGGGAAACATTATGCGATCTTGCACTGGATATTTTTAGATAATGAACATTATCTTAAACATCCACTGAGAGACAAAAGACACACGGAATATTTTTCACTTGAATCAAGAAATGAATCAATAAAATAAAAAAGCAAACTTTTATCAAAACAAGTATTATATCCACTTTTGTCCGTGAGGTTGTTTCTATTTGATGCGCTCAAACTGTGTCATTACCGCAGGTTGCCACGGAAACATGGTGGGAAGGCATTATCCCTGCAGACTGAGTTCTATTTTGAAGCTCAAATAATAAACTAGACTACACGGAAAATGAGCATGTGTTTGTCTATGCTGCAAACATTTTTTGGATGTCACATCTAGATGTAGACTCTTATCGTCTGCATGCTTTAGAAGTTTATTTTGAATGTGTTGGCCGTATGGCTTACCATCAAGCATTTTTTTGAAAAAGGATCATTTTAAGATGGACAAAACAAAACCATTGCAAGGGTTGCAATCAGGGGTGGGCAAATCGTCGCAGTCCACATTTGAATTTTTAAAACAGACATATGAATTAGTTCATTTGTAGATAAGGTTAAAGTTCAAACGAGTACTGTATGTAAAGTATGTACGTATGTTATCTTATTAATCAAACAAAATGTGTTCATTCTGTGATTTTGCTATTCATAATTAATTTATTTAGAATGTATTAAAATCCCAAATGCTACTTTGTATATTGTACAGTATAACATATGAATAAATAACATAAATTACTTTAAAAATGAATGAATATATTTGATTGATAAATAAACAGCTAATTTCAAAGCTTGAGGAGCCTATAATAATAATAAAAAAAAAAGAATGATTTTGCCAGACACCAAATTGATCCTTTGATGCTGGAGCAAATCCTAAATCATCTCATATAACCTTGGCTTGTCTCCCAATGCTTCAATTGTATAGTAATAAAGAGCATCATTAAAGGGTCTCAAGAGTTAAGCATTGTCATAGTAACCTTTCTTAATCTTGCGATGAAAATTGATGGCATCCACAGAAGCCGTGACAATGTTGGTGTTGCAGTGGCGTGCTGCCACAATGCCGGCAACCTCATCCATCAGCTTCATGGTCACACCTGGCCAAAACACAGACAGGCATACTTCAGCCACATGCTTGACATCTACAAATAGAATCAGTAGATGAGTTACCCTTTCCATCAGAAGTCCTAAAACAAGCCAGTGGAGTGGTACCTTGAGTTGTACAATGTCAAGAATCTCGTGAATTTTGAGGTACTTCGGTATGGCTGTTGTACAGTATTCAAACAAAACTGTAAATGAAACAGACATTGGACGCTACAAGCACAGGGAGAATAGAGGGCATCTGAAATTGTTTCTTATCCCTTATTGGATGAGACAGAGACCTTCTGGGTCACAGCTCCACTACGCCTCCCCTGCCAGCATATTTGGTACTGAGACAACAATCTGCTATTTATTTTGGGGAGCATTTTGGATAACCAACTAAGCAAGAATGTTTCCGTATCATTTGGAAGGTTTCAACAACTGAATGTGGAGAATTTCCAGAGTCAAGGAAAGGTGAAAAGTTTTAACAAAGTTAATGATTCTCATCTACATACCAACATAATCATACGATCAAAATAATTTGTCAAGCTTAACACCGATTTTTCAGTCAGTGTCATTGGCTGAAGGACATGTCAATCATTAGAACTGATTGGTGCTGAAGTCACTACCAATATGTTTACATGACATTACCTGCAGCAGCATAGATTGTTTTTGGGACCGGTAATTAAAACATAAAACCTAGCAAGAAAATGTCATTCATGTTTTTACAAGTTGCGTTTTGTTTTGTTTTCTGGAAATAAAAGATGAACAGGGAGGATTGAGACTACAGTATTTGGCTAAAAGGCATATTTTTGAAGCGCAGAGGAGGAAGATTTAAAGTGAAAGACAGCAACTGACCTCAACATTTTATTTCAATAGGTGACCATACAAGCAAACTAGCCATTGCCTGATTCTTTCCTTCCTTCTCATTTACTTAAAAAAAACAGAAACTAATAATAGGTGACATATTCCCCTCTGGAAGGAACATGCCCAACTCTTAGCCATTTGCTACGATGCACTCAGCAGGGGAAACATTTTCATTTGTTTTCTTTGGCATTTTGTCTCAGTGACATCTATTAACATCTACATGCCATCTCTGAAAGAAGTGCAATTTTTAGTGATAAAATGTGCTTGCCAGACTCATTGCCCCTGAGGTTCACATGCAACACAAAATCAATAAGTCTGCTAGGGATGGCTTTTTTGGCTCTGACCATCTGCTCTTAATGTGTGGGAGTAGAAACAAGAATGTGCAGCCTGCTGCATTCACATAAAAGACAGCCTGTTCCGTTGCTTTAGAATAAAGCTTTGTATTACCCTGACAATGTCGGGCTGACATCTTGTTCCGCCTAAATCTATGAAGTATTTTGCTAATAAGGCTCCTAAAGCTTTGACAAGTTTTATATGGAACATTATGTCTTCTTGATTCTGCCTCATTCAGTTGTGTCATCCATGACTTCCCGTTTCCAATTTGATGTCACTTTTTAATGTCCGGTCCTCTCCTTTGATCTCATCAAGCTCTGCCTGATGCCCTTAAAATATCGGGCCGACGCTGATATTCTACATGTGTGAGTGTGCGGCCCAGCTAATCCTTATCACCAGAACTGAACAAAAAAACATTGCCTCGTCCCATCTACAGAATATGCATCATAATTGTTGACAGGCAACTTCTACTCTTCCAAGGTGGTTGCTCCTGAAGACCTAGTACCTATAATCTAGCTCAAGGTCAACACCAGTGTCAATGAGTGATTCTCAAAATGTGTAGGGTCCGTCTGGTGGTATAACCTAATTACATTTTCTAACTCAGCATATTTACAGATCGTTGAGTACAGTTGAGTTTTATTTTGCTTAAGTACAATATATTTGCATCTAATTTTGCTTTTTGTTTTCAAACATTTGTTTTTGTAAATAATTTAGCCACCTAAGCAAATGATTCGAATCTTCATACTTAACCAGGAATCGTGTGCCGGATTCTTTGAGTCTTCTGGCTGGCTTACTCAAGTAGTACTGAATCACTGTGGTCGGTGGATCTGTGAGTACAACTGACACACGAAAAAGTGCTGAAGCGGAAATTACAGATATGACGAAATGATCTCTTGAGAAAAGATTTCTTTCATTGTCGTCATTTTAGGAGAAAAGTAAAACCATAAACACTGTTAAACACAGTGAGTCCTCGCCAGAGTGACACAACATTACGCTACCCAGTGGTCAAGAAGGTTTCTTCTGCGATGAACAAAGGTTCACTGTATAGTAGATAATACAGTTCCCATTACGCCATGTACTGTAGAGCCGACGAAAAAGATTGACGGTGTGACTGAATGTGTGACTGAAAATGAGGACAAGCAAGGCCAAGACAGCCCGAGGGCCTCCGTTACACATTCCCAGGGTGACATGGCACATTATGACTCTCTTTGCCGTCGGGAGGGAACAAGCCAGAGGGTGGATGGGGGGTTGAGGGGGCAGGCGGGATTGGGGGTGTCATGGCGTTGCTGTGTGTGAAGAGGAAAGAGAGCTCACTCCAAAGCGGGGAAAAAGTCCAATTAGTAAGCCAGTCCCAAGTGCAGCGGAGTTTGCCAAAGGGCAAAATACCTCTGTGATCACACTCCTTGCCACCATCCCCCCAAAGTACATTGTGCTGTAATGGTCGCAGAAGAGTAGAGGGAGGTCTTCAAGGTGGGCTTCATAGAAAATCAACATTTCATATGAACCCCCTCAGACTATGTACATTTTTGCCTTGGAGTTTGCTTTTCCACGCTGCAACGACGAGGCACTCTTAAAAGAACCATCCGCCCTTGTCCATATGCCGGTCGCCTCGTTCAACTTGTTTTTTTCCCCCCAGACCTCTCTATGTGAGTGTGTTGACGGGCACCCAATCATAACTGATAATGAGGCAGTGGGATTTCAACAGTTTATCTCAAGGGAAGATGCGTTTTCAAATAAAGGTGCTTATGTTTGTCCATAGTGGTGGAAGCAACTCGTACCGGAAAAAAATCTGGTAGGTTAAAACGATGAAAAGCAGTTTAATGCTGTAACTCCACAAATGAATACTATTAAATCTTTGCATATGTTTTCAGCATTTACCTTCAAACCTGTATTTTGTATTTCGAAACAAATTCCCTTTACATGGTCTTTAAAGTGTTTACTGAGCATCAAAAGAGAAATATCATCTCTTGGGAGTGCTGTGATACACTTTGATGTATTGGCCAACATAGTCTTCATTGCACTCACATGCATTTTTTTTTTTATTGGAATTGCAATTTCCTGTTTAGAAATTGTGCATGTCGCAGTAGGGCAATCCTGATTTTTTCAAATTACACTTATGTTAATATTATTTTATTATATTCTTGATTTCATGGATTATGGTAAAAGTAATCTTTACGCCGATGACGGTCCATCAGTAAACTCACTGTAGGTCCTTTTATCACTTTTTATGCTCCTGTTGTTGCCCTCCGCTCACCTTCTAATCCACCCCTCCTGCAAGTGCTTTCATCATGGATAGCATCAATTGCTCAAACTGCCTCCTAATGAGCTGTAACTATGGAAACGGCTTCTGTTAATATTGGTGCCTCCCTGAAATCTCCCCAAATCATTGCGGGAACCGCAATAAAATGTTGTTTTTCTAAGTACTATTCTCCTTCAGGCTTAACTTAGCACACTGCTTACAAAATTACAGAGAAGTGCTGACTGTTATTGTGCACACTCAGCAACAGGCACAGCAACTGAGATGGACTTTCTGGAATGGAAATGTTAGATTTATAATAAGTGGATGTTTATTTTTGTGGTTGTTATTTGGAATGGCGCAGAAATGCACTGCATCATACTGAGAGCAAGTTCTAATATTTTGCCATATTTATTGTCATACCCAACCCAAATACATTTTCAGTCAGCGTTTTCAGACGCTTTTCAAAATGCTCTTCTAATGCAATTTCTTCTGTAACCAAATCTTACTTAATTTGCATATATAGTACAGTGGATGCACAATAACACTTGGATTCTTATCTCATTCATTCTCAGTGCTATAGTTTAACAATGCAAAGGTTGCAGTGCTGGGAATTCAAATAAATGCAACATGGTGCTTCAAACATGTCCTGCATTAGAGCACCTGTCAAAACAACTACTAAAGAACACCCAGCATCATCAAATGTTTCAATGCGTGTTTGAGATTTTACCATCTTTAAAAGGAAAGATGGAATTCTGAGTTTTGTATTTTTATTCATCTTAGGCTTCTGAGAAGTAAGAAATCAAATATCCCCCCCCCAAAATACATACATACATACATATAATACATATATTTTTGTCCACCGGGTAAATCAACTGGCGTTTCCATGGAAACAGGTGGTACACTTCCTTACAACGTGGACTAATGATGGTGGGGGGCAAGATTAATGAGGACAAGTGAGCAGACAACTGTAAAACTGCAGCAAAGAAAAGGAATGTTAAGTTTGAAGACTCCCTTTGGTAATTAACATTGGCTAGCAACATCGTCACAAACCTTGCTCCTGCATTTACGACTGGATTCTCTTGAGCGGAGTAAGTTATTTTTTTAAGCGCTGGACTTATGTGCTTTTCATTGGCATGGATTCTCCCATCTGCACTTCTGACACACCAAGTTGTCAATCAAGAATTATTTCAGTGACAATGAAGGTTTTCTGGCAATTACGAAAGGTGGAGTTTGAACTTGTGAATTTTAATGGAATCCATGAAAAACATAAGACCTTAAATTTGAAAATACCTTACGAGATTTTTTAATATATTTGACGAAGTAAATGTCATTTAATTGAGACACTGCGTATAGTTTTCCCACCCAGAATGTCACCTTTTAAACATGTTGTAGTTGAACACAAAAAACAAATTGCATAACAAATGCAGAATATTGTACGGATTGTCATGTCAATTTACAGGCATATGCCTTTAAGAGAAATGGCATGCGATATTGGCGAGTGTGAAAACATAGAGAATCACCTACGCATTACCTTGAGTATTTAAAAAAAAAAATTTTTCTTTAACTGACCAAAGAGAAGAAACTGCTTAATGTCATAAAACAGCTGGATTGCATCAAATTGTATCCTCGTTTGAATGGATGCAAAATTGATGTAATGTCACCTATCCTCTGTTGCTGTAGTCGAGAAAATGACTCCTCAAGCTTTGCTGTGTTAACCAGCAGAGACTTCCCATACGTGCTCTTGAATGTTCTTGTGTTTATGCGTGTGCTTTATGTCTCCTTAGGCTGCAGCTAACTAGGTCACATCTCCGCAGAGCGGAGGGGAAACATACAGAAAATGATTAGTTTGTATTGTCAAATAGAAGTACATTTCCTCAAGCAAGAGAGGCGGAAAGGGGGAGCAAAAGGGAGGCTGCCTGACCTGACTCGTGCTTATGTAAACAAAACAAGTGTAGTGCAAGCAGCAGCACTGAGCAACGGGGAACATTGCCCTAATGAGCAATAGCATGTATAAAGACGGTGTGCGTTGCATGAGTCTTAATTGGACAGATGTCTCAGCAAGCTCTCAAAATTAAAAAGCCAAGTATGACACGTGTAACGTTTATCTGTCCCGCCTTGTTTGCTTCGATCTCTCTGGTCCCTGCCCTCCATGCGCTCTCTCTTGTTCATCTCGCTCACATCTCTCCTGTTGTCCTCGTGATATAGGCAGAAATGCCAACAGCACCCAAAATGGCATATGGTCAGAAGCATTTGGATACACCACTTCATCAAATAATTAGTATGCCACCAGTAGATATGTAAAGGCATGCCCTTATTTCTTTCTGCACAACACATTTGTGCTGGCATTTTGTACTCGACAGCTCAAATCAAAGGTTATGTTCAAACACATTTCTTTCAAGAGTTAACGTAACTCCAGTGTATACAGTACTGCACGGTCAGAAGCCAAAGCCGTATTCTCCTGCTGATTACTATAAGCTACAACTTGTGGGGGAAAAAAAAAGACTACACTTTCATTTAGTAGCATCACTCTCTTTATGTTTATGTTGTGTCAAAACTATTTGACTGCAGTGGGTGAATTGTGTGCATTTGTTTAAGAATTGGGTTTGCATAGACGCTAGAGACAGCCAAACTCTGTAGTCTGCCAATCAATGTGAGAGCAAATGAGTTGATAAAAAATGCACCCTGCATGACACCCTGCTGCTATATCTTCCAAATGTTTAGTTACTGCTGTATTTCATTGATCTCCAGAGGAATATCTGATCCATAAATTAAGCCGCAAACTCGCCGCAATATGCATATTTTAGGTCTTAAATGAACCGCCGGGTCGAAAGCCAAGTGTGGATACGTTGAGATACGGCTAGTCCAAAAGGCATAAGTCAGCCTTTTTTTTTTTCCAACAAGCTGTCTAAACTGCTACCCAATAAATATGAAGTGTTAGGACCTCTTTGGGGAGTGGCTATAAATGCGTCAAAAGGATTGGGGACCAATAAATCACAAGGCAACTAAAGTGCAAACTATGGGTGATTAAATCACATTGCTGTATGTGGTATTGAATGAGATTAAGCTGTGTCCTAGGTGATACTGTTCTGCTTTAGTCATGCAGGTGGTGGTAATGTTAATTTTAGAAGTGGGTGCAAATTGCCAAAATCACTGTGATATCACGTGCTGAAACAATATCAATGACATCATCGTTTGATTGATTTTAACTCGACTTTCGTTATTTACAGTCGATGGAAACAAATTGAAAATAGTCACTCAAGCCCTAGTAGTTGTTTTACATGCTGGCCTTTGTCAGCCGTGTGGAATGAGTAGGGCAAGCCAATGAACTCACCTCCATGAACATAGTCGTGGAGTGTGCAGTCGGAGGGACCCACCAGATGGATCAGGCTGGACTGACTGAAGCCAACGGTGTGCTTTTCTGTAATGCAGCACAACAATCCATTAGAGTACATTTTGCTGCCACTGTTTGCATGACCATTTTAGGACTACTTAATTTTGTCTTTTTAGAACCAATTATGTTCTTCTAAGTGAGTCTGTTACCTGGCTTGGATGGAGGTGGCACAACTTCAACCAAATCATTGGTTTTGAGTCTGGCTGTCTTCTGAGCCTCGTAGCGCTTCCGACCCTCTGCCTCTTGTTCTGCGTCAAACTACGCATACATTTGTGATGGAAAAATTGATGCCATGTGATGTTTTGCGTTGCTATGCAATCGTGTAATGAACCTATTCATTTACACCTGTTCTTCACATATGAAGCTCCAACCTCTCCTTTACCTTGCATGTGGTGTGTACATTGTGTCAAGATAGCAAAGAATGATCTATGAATTGCTCTTGATGACAGAGGGAACTGCTTCTACGTATATCATAAGACTATTTTGTGATGTGAAGCAAAGATGAGGGCGATTATCCTTGCTAGGGACATGGATGAGCTAGAGTCTATCTCAGCGGATTTTGGGCAAGAGGCAGGGTTATTTCAAATGTTGCGTGACCATTTCTTGATCAGCTGGCCTCTCCGTGAAAGATAGGAGCCTGGAGAAATGCCAAAGTTTGGTTGATTAAGGTCAGGGCATCTGAAATTTACCTTGATAGGCGGCACCTCCATGATCTTGTCGACATTCTGCAGAGAGCAGGGTACGTACCATAGCACGGCCCTGTTGACCAGCTTTTTGGCACCTGCAGTCAGACAGAAAAAGGTCAACGTCTTCTCCCCAAGGAAAATGTCATTGAGAGTCAGGAAGCTTTCTTCCCTCAATATGTTTTGAAACTAATAAATGAATTGGGCAGCTCGTGCAACGTAATCATTGATTGGCGGTGAGAGAAGCCTGTTGACAGCTGCAACAAGTAAAAATGTTGACTACTAAAAATTGATGTACGTGCAATGAAGTGGAGAAATAATTCCTAAACTTTGAAGAGAATTAGGTGGAGAACTATATGGACATCTTGAAATATGTATCTTTGTATGCAGTTTCAAGATTCAAGATTCAAGAGTTTTTTATTCGCCATGTTTGAGCGTGCCAAACAAGGAATTTGACTTCAGTAAATCACAGCCTCTGTTCAACATTTAGGTGACTAACAACAACACTCAGGACATGTGAAGAACGAAAGATATTCTCAAACATCCCCTGATCTGAAACTCCCAAGAGGGCAAGGAAAAACTCAAAACTCCAGCTAGGGGAAATGAGAAACCTTGAGAAAAGACCACAGATGGGAGGGTCCCTCTTCTAGGAGACCAGGCTGCAATGGATGCAGAGAGGACACATAGTACAAACAGTGTAGACAAAAAAGGTGTGGAAAGCAGGATGTTATAAATATAATAGAATTTTCAAGAGGTAAGATAAACTGGTTGAAATTTTAATAATATCCACTGGACATCATTAGAATCAGACATCATTCTTAATAGAAAATAAACTTGAGAATTGCAGAGTGGCGGGGTCACTTTTTTGGTCTTGTGATAAACTACTTGTAACAAAAGGCCAAACAAGTCTCTTGTCAAAATCGACATTAAAAGGAGCTCAAGCTCACATGATCTCCTATGTCGGTTAGTTCCAATACACATAAAATTTAGGGGGAGGTGAAATGTTCCATCTGCCTTGCAGCACCAAGAGGCAGAAGATCAGAAAACAAACCTTGTAAAAATCACTTCTCAAAGCAATCAGGCGGAGAGGTTGTCATGGTGATATCTGCTCTATTCTCCCGACACTTACCTAGGGTGACCAGATTTGGGTTTCTGAAAAAGAGGACACCTTTTTTTGGGAGGGAGCGTTGTCATTTTTAGGGGGCGGGGTCATTTTTGTGGGGTGGGGGGTCATTTGTGTCATATGTTATGACAAAAATGATATATAAAATAACAAAAACCTATTTACACTAACACTAACTAGTTTTATAGTGGTACACTAAGTAAAAAAAGACAAACGGAATACGGCCATCGGTGCAGCATTTGAAGAAGAAAAAAGGGCTCGTCTTCAGTCCTCCTCTTGCGTAGCAAAGTGACTATATTGGAGGAGAAGGGCGTGACTTTGCGAACAATACAGAAAAACCTGGAATTGAGTGAAATGGAACGGAGTGGCAATTCTATTGACAATGTACTGTACATGTATTATGTTAGGGCAGGGGTCGGCAACCCGCGGCTCCAGAGCCGCATGCGGCTCTTTAGCACCCCCTTAGCGGATCCCTGGAATTTTTGCAAAAATGCATGAAAATGGAAAAATACTTTTTTTTATTGTTTTTGTTTTTTTTAATATGGTTTTTAAATGGTAACACGACACAACCATACTTATGCTGTAAAAATGTATGTAGTAAATATATTAAAAAATACTGAATTTAAGAATGACGCCAAATAGCAAAATTGCGTCATATCCTGCGACACAGCACAGGTGATTTGTAAACAGGTGTGTGAATGATGGGCCATGTATTCAAAAGGCAAAAAGAGAAAGATTGCTGATGAGAACAGAGGTTTTAAGAAAGAATGGAGTCAACTATTTGTTTTCATTGCCAATGCTGAAGCATTGCCTGCATGTTTGATTTGCAATGGGAAGTTGTCAAATAACAAGAGCAATTTGGAGTGACATTTTCAGCTAAAGCATGCTATATTTGATGCCGATCACCCAGTTGGAACTGAGAACTGTGAAATTTGAGGACCGAAAAAACTGTTTCAAGAAGTGGATTGCATCTCCAAACTCTACTACTGCTGCAAGTTTTGTTGCAGCCCCGGAGATAATAAAGCGTGGAAAACCATTCACCGATGGCGAGTACATGAAGGATTCATTCATTAAAATATCAGTGCCTATTTTTGGACTTCAGAAACAAAACCGAGATCATTCGGAAAATTAAAGACATGCCTCTCCGCACAAACAATATCACCGATCAGCAGATCAAGGACATCAATTCAGCTCCAGCTTTCTCAATTGCCTATGATGGATGAGTCGTGTGACGTGATTGATATCGAACAGACAGTGCTGCTATGCAGGTACGTGAACTCTAATGGGCCGCAAGAAGAAATGATCAAATTAACACCACTATTTTTCTTTAAATTATTTTAATAGTAGGCATACAACTTATGTATTGACAGTCTATGTTGCATTTGACTTTGACTTTATAAAAGGCTTTTAGATTTTTGCGGCTCCAGACAGGTATTTTCTTTGTTTTTTTGGGCCAATATGGCTCTTTGAACATTTTGGGTTGCCTAACCCTGTGTGAGGGTTATATTATGTTTGAGGTAGTCCAAAAGAATCCCAGACAATTTTTGAAATTCCCCCCCGGACGTTTTCTTAGGGCTCAAAAGTAGGACATGTCCGGGAAAAAGAGGACGTCTGGTCACCCTAATTTACAAATTTACTAACTGTGAGAACTGGAAGCTGTTATGAGTAGTTCGGTAAACAGACAAGGTGGTCTGATGGTGTCTTATTTAGGGAGAGTATCTGATGAAAATGTAAAAAAATAAAACCTTCTGCTAACACGTAACAAGATAAGAGAAACACGAAAATGGACTATCATGACACAAAAGCATTATGTGCACTGTGACAATATGGCTTAAAGCAGACTGAGTAGCATTTGCATCTTACGTCCGAGTTAGAACTGCGCTGACAGCCGGGCAGCGTTACCATGCCAACCGCGCTTTTCTCCTCCTCCATTCATTGGCTCCCGCCCTTGTCAGCGGCCAGGAAGTTGCCCACAGGAGAAAGAGTCCCATTTACATATCCTTGACTCTACTCAGACTGTTCTGAGTCCAGTCTATTATTAGCCACTGCTGGACAATTTAAGTGAACTGTGTTTAGGATGGAGGAGGGGGAGAGAGGGTTGAAGTAGGTAGTTGTTGAGGAGCATTCCCAGATGACCTTTTCGCCAGAACCTTATCAGGGAACTGATGTTCGAGTTTGTCGCTCCACATTGAATGACAACAATGTCAATGTTTGACCAGTTGCCCTTTCAATAGCAGCGCTAGTGTGCTCGCCGAAGCAGCATGATGGCCTCATTAAGGTTACGGTTCGTGCACACTGTTGTTAAAATTCTGCATCTGGGAATTCATCCAGAAATACATTTGCGGAGGCCCGGCTTGTATTCTGGTGTACTTCTTCGCAAAGAGAAATGTTGGGGTTCTTCCACAGCCAACTATTCGAAGCATACTTTTATCCTTTATGGCCTTGGCTTTGTGCGCTGGGACATGGTCATGCTGGAAGAGGAAATTGTCTTCTTCAAGCTGTTTCAACTTATTTAGAAACATATAGTTATGCTAAATGCCTTCTTTAGGGCAAAATTGAACAGTTATTAATTAAAGTGGGAGTTTTCATTAGTCATTTATTCATTTTTAACAAAACCACCGCCCCTGAGGAGGAACCGCCTATTAGACACAGAAGACGCGACAGATGAAGTGGCAATCGTTTGTGCAAAGGGAGTAGTTTTCAAATATGACTGCCTGATAACAAAACACTCTTGTCTTATATTGGACATCACTGTATTGTGCAAGTCTTTTGTATTTGGACACTAGTCGGTGTAGTGTAAACATTTCTTTGGGCCATTTCAATTCCAATTACGTTTTGTTTTCTTTTACATTTGCCGTTTGGGGACACCGCAGCATTATGTGTTCCCATGTTTGCCTGTGCATTAATCCAGGCCCACTTTGAAAGCATTAACTCCTCCTTGTACTTGGAAGTAATTATGGGATTTTAATTATTGCCCTTGTGCGGATATACCACCCCCCAGAGCTCTTTTTGAATCATTCAATCACCATAAAGGAATTAGTCACTATTCCAGACAGGTGTTGACATTATTTAACTCATAATTATTTAAACTTGTTTCTCTGCCCCATAGTGTTTGCAGGACAAGCAGTACACAGTATGAGTGTTTTGTCGTCAATGTAATCTATCAGCTGTTTGCAGCCCCTCCAGCTTCATGTTGCTGCTCTCGCCCTCTCCAAATTCAACCCTTCCCCTGCTTTATCCACTTCATATAGTTTTAGGACAACTGTCTCTAACTTTGTCTGCCTTATATTATCTGCTTTGTCACTCATGCAGGAGTTTTCGAAGCATGTAGAAAAATAACCATTAGCACCTCCTGCACAGAGTGTTCCAGGCTGAGGGATCAAAAACGCACATTTTCCCACTGAGCTATGCGAGGCCAAAATTACTTTAAACCGAGGCACACTTTGGTCTGATGGGACCAGATGATTTCGAGCCAGAAGTTTTTGCCAATGAAATGTAAGGCTCGCCAGACGTTTTGCCATTTTTACATGGAAATGTAAGGTGTTCACATTTGGATACCTGAAATGTCTATCACGACATGCATGGTTACATTCAAGCATAATGAGTTTTTTAAATGCGCCTTTATCGGCTCGCAAAGCTAACATTCCGAGTGTGCAGTTGAATGAACCATCAGGTTGTCATGCTTATTTTAAGCCTCACCCATAATGCATTGCTCCCAGCTGTGTCTATGCATGCGTATGCTGAACGCGCGGAAGAGGGGGGGTTACAATTTGTGTATACAGTGTTTATGCAAATGCATGCCTGAGTGTGCATGTGATGTCAGCATTATTACCCCCCAGTGTTTGTGCATACCGATTGTGTGCTGTCATTGGTGAACGGTAATCAAAAGCCTGATTGTGTGTGTTGTGGAGACCACGTTTGTTGTAACTATGTGTAATTCAGAATGTGAGACTTGGTTATTTTACGTGCCATTACTGTATGTGCGCAGTTGCAAATTTGTGTGCATGTGTGAGTGACTGCGCATCTGTGAGTGCGCATGTGCGTTGTGCACAGCGGGGACAATCATCACGGCTTGTGCCCACAGTAGGCAGGCTCCCCCTGGGGGGCCGTGACTGAGGCCTGCCTGATGAGATCCTGCCTGACTGACTGTGGAACCTGGGTGCCTGCCTCCTCCACCACACATAATAACATATAATACATGCAACCATAGAGCCTAATCTAACGCATATTTGAATGTATGTATATACAGATATTGCACAAGCAAAGTGATTTACATGAAGCAAAGTAATAAACCTTAAAAAGAGACTATACACAATATTTTCTATCAAAGTGTTGTTTGAATATTCAAGACACTAATGGGAAAGGTCCTCTCTCTAGATGTGAGACATCTTTTTGATTTCTATGCGTGTATATGTGCGTCCTTGTGTGTGTGTGTGTGTGTGTGTGTGTGCGTGCGTGCGCGCGTGCGTGCGTGCATGCGTGTGTGCGTGTGTGCGCGTGAGATGTGTTCAGGTACACCCACTTGGCATCCATGTGTGACTAGACCACAGTGTGGGGGACCTGATGCTAAGCCGACATGACAGAAGCAAATAATGTCTGCTCCCGTTATCTTCTCTTCCCCCTCGGCCCTGCAGGAACCTTTTAAAGGGCCAAACACTGATACAAACACACATGCACAGAGATGCACATATGTACAGTATGCCGTAGATATGAGCCGTGTACCAACTGCACACATATGTATGCCCATGATACATGATGTTGCACTATCCAAAATTCTAAGAATGAGTACTCTGTACTAGTTTTGCAACGCTGAAACTACCTGAATAGTATACAATTGCACTTGAAGCACAATTGTTTCGAGGTCAAATGCTGCATTCAAGATTTCTGAGAAATCTCAAAATTTTTGTTTGGAGCTAACAAGGTCAAATTGGGCTGTGTGTAAGTGATTTGTTTGCTTTGTAAATTGAGCACTTAGACCATTTAAAAACATAAATCCAAGTTAATAAGTAGGAACTCTTTTGAGCAGCATTTAATTCAGGATACAATCATTGCACACAACTCGAAACGGACCCTCAGATGCTATTGCATGAACTTGTGAGGCGTCTCCTGGCCAGTCCACACATATTTTCAAACACAACTGTGGTGAGCGGGTGTTGCCATGGCAATGTCATAGACATAGCTGGTTTCCTTATTACAAGACATCATGCTACCAAAATGATTGTGAAACTGACATTTTAACTTAAAACAAATGAAATGCATATGTGGTTTACACGTAAAAATTAAAGAGTGAAAATTCATCTTACTTTTGAATTTCAACTATGATTATAACTGAGATATTGTCACCATAAGATGCCTTAAAGACTAAAAAATGTTGGGATTTCCACATTGAATGTTATATTCACTGTATTACGATGTCTCGATTGCACCAACACGCCTTCCATTGAGGAAGCAGAGCTTGGGGACTCTCCTCTGGTGCTGAAGCTACAGAGGTGGTTTTAAACCGCTCGGTAGCAGAGCCCCAGAGATGGATGAGAGTTCCTAAAGGCTCTGGATCAGTGGTTCTTAACCTTTTAGGAGGTACCAAACCCCATCAGGTTCATATGTGCATTCACCGAACCCCTCTTTTACCTGTGTGCTACCGGTGTGTTCGGCCATCCGCGGACGGGGGGGTGCTACCGGTGTGTTCGGCCATCCGCGGACGGCAGGGCGGGGGCGGGGCGGGGCAAGGGCGGGGCAATGACATACCAGCTCTGCCGAACCCCTGAAGCCGACTCATCAAACCCCTGGGGTTCGATCGAACCCAGGTTAAGAACCACTGCTCTGGATGTTGTGGGGCTGTCCTGGCTGACATGCCTCTACAACAGGGGTTTTCAACTGGTTTTGTCCAAGGTACCACCATTATAACCAAGAAGCAACTCAGGGACCACTGTTTTGGCGGGATATTATTTTGTTATGCACCCAAGGAGGGTAGACCTATGCAGACTATTCATTTCTATCAGTGTCTTTATTTTGGGAATCTCAGCTACATTTGACATAATTTGGATGGGTAAATGATTGACAAAATTAGCTGGAAAATAAACCAAGTATAAATAATAAATCAATTCTATTTTTAAAAATGTCATTATTTTCCATTTCCGATTTTGCAGACCACCTACGATACCGCTAGGGACCACTAGAGGGCCGCGGACCATCGGTTGACAAGCCCTGCTCTACAACATGCGTGGACATTGGGGACAGTGTCTATGGATTGGCAGAACAAGGTGGTGTCCCCCTACGCGAGGGTGTGTTCCAACCACAGATGAATCGCACTCCTCAGCGTCCTTGACAAGGTCTATTCAGGGGTGCTGGAGGAGGGTTCATTCGAAGGTTGAATATCAGATTCAGGAGTCTCCTAGACAATTTAGTGTTTTACATGAAAACTAACTCAATTACACAAGGGCTTTCAAGGGTTTTCTAATCATCCATTAGCCTTCTAACACAAGTAGCAAACACAATGGAGCATTTGAACACTGGAGGGTTGGTTGCTGGGAATGGGCCTTTATACACATTCTTCATGACATTTAATGTTTAATGTTATCCTCATTGAAAAATAGAAATTTCTAAGTGACCCCAAACCTTTGAACGGTAGTGTATGCGCAATGTTTATGGTTGGTTTGAGGCCACTGTCATGCACAGGCCCCAGCGTTCCAGATTTCCATATCTCAACGTATGCCATGTTAACCTCTCACTGGAGTAGTACTCTTAATGGCGGTCCTTTTGTGAGTTGGAGTTCAATGATTGCTTCCATGCAATGCACTGGCAGAAATGGACTATATGGCACACCTGTTTTTGACAAGTGATGAATGTATGATGTTCTCCACTCGTCATCTCATATCACCAATGCATGCGTGTCTATCTGCTTCAAACCCAGCAACCAGCCAACCAACCAGTACAAGCCTGTTGCTAGGGCAACAGCTGTCTAGGGGATACTTCTTGTTTCTCACACCTCCTTCATCCTTCTCCTTCTTTTCCAACCCTCACTCAATCTTCTTTCATTCAGTCTTCGGGCCTTGCATTCATCATTGTATCTGTTTGTCATTAATCTAAACTCATTAAAAGTAAAACAAACAGGGTAGTGTAATGCAACAGCATCTACACGGCAATTAAATAATCAGAAAACATTCACAAATATAAATAAAGTAAACCTACGTCATACAAAAGGAAATCTATGTGTGCGTGAGCGTGCGTGAGCATGGGTGCATACGTATGTACTGCCCTCTACTGATCAAACAGGAGAAATGTTACACTACACTTAACTGTACTGTATAATAGGCCTATACGTATTGCATAGTTTGGCTTCAGAATTGCACTACTTGGATTAATTAGAATCAGCGTCTGCGATTGGCAGGCGAACAGTTCAGTGTGCCGCCCAAAGACTGCCACGATGGGCTTCAGCATGCCCGCGATCCTCGTGACGATAAAACGATTCAGAAAATGGATGGATGGACGAAGGGACGGATAGAATGATTGTATTTTAAGGGGTACAAGAACTCATTGACACTAAAAGGTGCTAGTTCGTTTATTTTTAATGTGTATGTTCAATTAAAAAAAGCATTTTTGCCATTCCCATTGCAAAATTCTGTGCACACCAAACTTCAATTTCAATTCCTATTGCATTTATCTGTGAGCTCTCGGCCCAGACAGAAGTGCTGTCAAGCACTTTTTTGCCATTTACATGGCTGAGTGGGCACATCGAGTGACCTAAGTGTGGTACCACTCGTACCACTCGCGGTACGTTGGCTCCCGCTACACAGTGCAATTGTGCATATTTAACATTTCAATTCCTTTGTATTTTATTGGTTTGTTTTAAATATTTATAAAGGTGAAGTTTGTTTATAACATCTAAGAAATTTTAATTGAATCATTGTTGAAGTAGAGGTTTTTTTAAGTGGAGTACCAATGTTCCAACTGTATTGCATTGTGCATACTGCATACTGTAACTTAAATTCGGATATGCGTGTGTATACCTAGGTGTGTTTGAATTCTGCTTATCAGTGAATGCCTGCACACATGAATGGTTGACATTCTTCATATTCTCGCCGGAAGAGGAGGGAAAAAACGAGGCAAAAGGTTAACACTGGTGAGTGGCAGCAGGTCACTCACCCGGCGGGACGACATGTGAATGATGTAATCTAATCTTGGCAAGTTACCTGTGAGGATATTTTCTCCCATGACTTTGACCTGCACTTCCAGCGAGTGTTGTGAGGTGTATGTGATCTCAGCCGTGGCGTGGGCAACCTCCCCGATGAACAAGGGGTACAAGAACTCAGTCTTCTCCACACGAACCAAAACAGCCACGCAGCGGTCCTGTGGAAGGCAGTGCAGCGCAACATTATCATTGATTAACATTTGAAGCAAAGCATGCATAGTTAAGATTTAGCAACTGCATTGATCAGACAAGCAAGGTACCACGATGTCTGAAGATGTATCGTGTGATATCTTAGAGCTCCTTTCAAAGTTACGATTCCAGAAAATAAACAAATGCACTGTTTTCTGTACTGTTTGATGATAATTGTTTGCGAGATTTTTTTACAAAATTGTGAACTGAGTCAGACGAACATTGCATTACAATACATGAAATGGGTTTGGCATATAGTGCAGAACTAATTTATTAGACCAGTCTAACTAAACAAGCAAATACAGATGCTTTAACATGTGTTCAGTGAAGCAGTATTTGCATGTCATATCTGAAGAGAGGCTGAAATGTAAGACATCATCAGAATGTTGTTGAAGGCAAGACAAGATCCAATGATGTCAATCAAAACAGAAGTAGTTCAATGGGTGAAAGACAGACCATGATAATTATCAACAGTCAGTGTTGACGGCCTTTATTCATGTCAATGACTTAGCTGAACTGTTGCTTCTGTTCCATGTTGGAAACGTTTTTATTTCAACCTCCTGTTTTTGTTCAATTGCCATTGCATCAAAAGCATTTAAGCAGATCTTGGGGTCAAAAGGCTTTGCCTTGCAAATGATCTGGCTGGTGTTCTCTCCATCTGTATGTGCTGCTTAACGAAGGCATTCAGAGTGAACATGTGCAGTAGACTGCTTTAGCACCAGCCACTACTTACCAGCTTGATTTCATTTTATACTTGTATGACATTTTTAATTGAAATTTTATATAATGTCCGGATTGGACTGGAAATATTCCAAAGGTTGAAGAGGCTGTTGGTTTAAATAAAGGGATTTAAGACATGGCAAGTCAATGTGCTTTTAGACCAAAGTTGAATACAGAGTCTCATCTAGAGGAGTCAAAAGATAACTACTGGTTCATGAAGCAAATTTGAAGCTTTATTTTCCTACATTGTAGTGCACACTTAAACCAAACTAAAGTAAGTTGATATGGTTGTAACCTCTCACCTCATTCTGTGTGTTGCAGTGTCGCGTGCTAATAATGCATCCTGCCTCCTCAATCATCTTCAGGATGTTGCCACCGTGCACGTTACCGACAATGTTGGCATCATCTGGCCGCATGAGCCTGCAGTAAAAAAGAAAGGGATTAGCACAAATGATGGCCAGTAAGGGCAGTCTTCTGCACGATTTACTCTAATCAGACAATTGATCGTTCACATTTGATTTCACTTGCAAAAATGTTCTGCTTGGTATTCATTTGACTGGTATGTTGCATTAGAGACAAGTTTGAGAGGGAAAGACAATGTGATGCTGACAGGAAAAACAAAGTCACAAGAAACACTATAGGATGTGAATGATGTTGAAAGCTAGCAGTCAATATACCTGATGTGATGCACAATAACAAACCATTCTATGCTAAAGGTTTAGCAGCAGAAAAAAAAATATTACAGTCGGTAGTAACCCAATACATTTATTTATTGTGTCTTTGGAATGATCCCAAGCAAGTAGTTACATGGGTCTGTTTGTTTTCTGAGTCATTTTGTAGTCAGATGTCTCAGATGTCGTACCACAAGTGCTGCCCTTCGAACAGGTCATAGAAACAAGAAAGTTTAAATCTTTACACGATGATGAGTCACATTTACCATCCAACTGACTGGTCCTTGTTTTTTATGAATGACTGAGAACAAAATGACTCATAGTTAGTCACAATAACAATTGCTCCGGCATCGGGAACAGAGGAGCTTATCACAATGCTGACATTTCCATGAAATGACCTTTCATTTAGAAAATATACTTTACAAATGTGCTCCCTCGTAAGATATAAAGGTCACACTGCAATCAAATACGCTATTATAAACAAAGAACTGTGAAGAATACCTGCAGAGGTCATGTTTGAAATTTGCCGTGTCCACTTCACAAGGTACAAATTTCCTCGGAGGCCTGAAACAGCGCATCTTCCAAACCTGACCCTCTCTCGCTTTGTCTTTCTCTAAGCCACTTACATGACGTGTAGATGCTTTCTGCATCCAGGTTTGGGATTTAAAGGCCTGATGTCACTAAGTCGCCATCTCGACTGGTCTAACTGGATAAGAGCCCGCCCGCTGATGAGGTGATAAGATACCAAGCTGACACTAGAGCGACTCGCCGTCAGTGTCGTGTGCCCTGGTTGACAAGGGAATCTCAGGAATCTTGATTGCTTCTGCCAAGAAACTAATCTCTGAGTTGTCTGTCTAAGCCAGAGGTCGGCAACCCAAAATGTTCAAAGAGCCATATTGAACCCCCCCAAAAAAAACATACCTGTCTTTTTATAAGGCAACATAGACTGTCAATACATGAGCTGTTTGCCTACTATTAAAATAATTAAGTGGGCTACAAAGCAAAAAAAGCGACGCAAAACGTCGCCCCTGGATAGCCAGCGGCCAGATCGGCATATTCGCTATCAACTTCATCTAGCAATTTACGGGACTGCCTAGGATGCGCCTGGATGACGCCGGGACCGCCTTGGATGCGCCTGGACCGCCTTGGATGCGCCTGGAGTGCCTTGGATGCACCTGGATGGAGCCAGGACTGCCTTGGATGTGACTGGACGAAGCCAAGACTGCCTTGGATGCGCCTGGTCATAGCCAGGGCTGCCTTGGATGCGCCTGGACAAAGCCAGGACTGACTTGGATGCGTCTGGACAACGCCGGGACCGCCTTAGATGCGCCTTGGATGCGCCTTGGATGCGCCTTGGATGCGCCCAGACTGCCTTGAATGCGCCTGGACGAAGCCAGGAATGCCTTGGATGTGCCTGGATGAAGCCAGGACTGCCTGGACAAAGCCAGGACTGCCTGGAATGCGCCTGGACGAAGCCAGGGCTGCCTTGTATGCGCCTGGAGAAAGCCAGGACTGCCTTGGATGCGTCTGGCCGACCCTGGGACCGCCTTGGATGCGCCTGGACTGCCTTGGATGTGCCTGGACGAAGCCACGAACGCCTTGGATGTGCCTGGACGAAGCCAGGACTGCCTGGACAAAGCCAGTACCGCCTTGGATGCGCTTGGATGTGCCTGGATGAAGCCAGGACGACCTGGACAAAGCCAGGACCGCCTTGGATGCGCCTGAACAAAGCCAGGACCGCCTTGGATGCGCCTGGACGATGCCGGGATCGCCTCGGGTGTGCCTGGACGACGCCGGGACCACTTCGGATGCGCCTGGACAATGCTGGGCCCGCATCGGATGCAACTGAATGAAGCCAGGACTGACTTGGATGCGTCTGGACAACGCCGGGACCGCCTTAGATGCACCTTGGATGCGCCTTGGATGCGCCTTGGATGCGCCCAGACTGCCTTGAATGCGCCTGGACGAAGCCAGGACCGCCTTAAATGTGCCTGGACGAAGCCAGGACTGCCTGGAACAAGCCAAGACTGCCTTGGAAGCGCCCAGACAACGCCAGGACGGCCTTGGTTCCGCCTGGACGAAGCCAAGACTGCCTCAGGTTGCGCCTGGACGACGCCGGGACCGCCTTGGATAAACCTGGACGACACCAGGACTGCCTCGGATGCGCTTGGACGACGCCACGACCGCCTTGGATGCGCCTGAACAAAGCTGGGACAGCCTTGAATGCGCCTGGAGGAAGCCAGGACCTCCTTGGATGCGCCTGGACGAAGCCGGGACCGCCATGGATGCTCCTGGATGAAGCCAGGACCGCATTGGATGCGCCTGGACAAAGCTGGACTGCCGGGACGAAGCCATGACCGCCTTGGATGTGCCTGGGCGAATCCAGGACAGCCTTGGATGCGCCTGGACGACCCCAGGACCGCATTGGATGCGCCTAGACGAAGCCAGGATCTCCTTGGACATGTCTGGACGAAGCCCCAACCGCCTTGGATGCGCCTGGACGAAACCAGGACTGCCTCAGATGTGCCTGGATGAAGCCGCGACCGCCTTGGATGCGCCTGGACAAAACCAGGACTGCCTTGGATGCAGCTGGACGAAGCCAGGACTTCCTTGGATGCACCTGGAGGAAGCCGGGACTGCCTTGGATGCGCCTGGACAGAGCCAGGACCACCTTGGATGCGCCTGGACGAAGCCAGGACCGCCTTGGATGCGCCTGGACGAAGCCAGGCCCGTCTTGGATGCGCCTGGACCAAGCTAGGACCGTCTTGGATGCGCCTGGACCAAGCCAGGACCGCCTTGGATGTGCCTGGACCAAGTCAGGACCGCCTTGGATGCGCCTGGACCAAGCCAGGACGAACTGGTTGAAGCCAGGACTTCCTTGGATGTGCCTGTACAAAGTCAGCGCTGCCTTGGATGCGCCTGGACAAAGCCAGGACCACCTTGGATGCGCCTGGATGACGCCAAAACCGCCTTGGATGCACCTGGATGACGCCAGGACAGCCTTGGATTCGCCCGGACCGCCTTGGATGTGCCTGGACAACACCGGGACCGCCTTGGATGCGACTGGACGACGCCAGAACCACGTTAGATTCGCCTGAAGGACGCCGAGACCGCATTTGATGGGCCTGGATGAAGCCGGAGCCGCCTCGGATGCGCCTGGACGACGCCCGGACCGCCTTGGATGCGCCTGGACGAAGCCAGGATTGCCTCGTATGTGCCTGGACGATGCCAGTATCGCCTTGAATGCGCCTGGACTGCCTCAGATGTGCCTGGACGAAGCCGGGACTGCCTCGGATGCGCCTGGACGAGGCCAGGACCGCCTCGGGTGCGCCTAGACGACGCCGGGACTGCCTGGACGAAGCCACGACCGCCTTGGATGCGCGGGACGAAGCCTGGACCGCCTTGGTTACACCTGGACGAAGCCAGGACCGCCTTGGATGCACCTGCCTGCCTGCCTGCCTGCCTGCCTGAGCCTGATCTGATCTGAACACTTGATGAGAACAGCAAGCAAGAAAGTCATTATCATTCACATTTCATTTTAATTGGATTTTAAAAGGTTTGATTTGGACAACCGAAAAGAATATTATATATATATATATATATATATATATATATATATATATATATATATATATATATATATATATATATATATATATATATACACACATATACCGTATTGGCCCGAATATAAGACGATGATTTTTGCATTGAAATAAGACTGAAAAAGAGGGGTTGTCTTACATTCGGGGTCTGGACATTATACCCATTTTCACTTGTGCGCAGCGGTGAGTTAAAGGTTGCTGGTATCGACTGAGTATGTTTCTGTGATCCCGTGCGTCTTTGACACAAAGTGAGTATTTTACATTTCATTGTCACTCCTGTCCACTGTTGTGCCGTTTCTCCGATCGCGGTTTGCTTCATGTGCGCTCCGTTTGACAGCTCCGGCGCGCTCATAATCGATTGAGTATGTTGCTGTGATTGTGTGTGTCTTTGACACAAAGTGAGTATATACATTTCATTGTTACTACTGTCCACTGTTGTGCCGTTTGTCCGATTGCGGTTTGCTTCTTGTGCGTGCCATTTGATTGACAGCTGCGACGCTATCCTTTAAGTTTGTCTCGCATCGTACGAGTAGCCGTTACACAGCGGCACGGCAACTAACGGTCGCCAACAAATGTATTTTGTTGTCTTGATCAATGACTTATGTTTGGTGTGTTGCCGAGAGTATTTCATTTATGGTTATTTATCAGAGATGGGGACTCGAGTCACTGTGACTTGGACTCGAGTCGACTCGAGTCGCTGTTTTGATGACTTGTGACTTGACTTGACAAAAAATGAAAAAACTTGAGACTCGACTTGGACTTGGAAGTTAAAGACTCGGGACTTGACTTGAGACACGATGACTAGAATGACTTCGGTGTTATTTAGTTTATGTTTTCAGTTTGAATATAAAATGATTAATACATTTATAAAAATGATATCGATAACACTATAGGAGCGCAGGCTGAGAATGGCGTTGTCATGATTGGATCACTACCCTGTCAATCAATCAGTTGTGCCCTCTCTACCTACCGAACGTGTTTATTGGAGAATCACGCCCTTTTACATCAGACATGCGCAAATATGTCAAGTTCAAGTTCAAGTTCAAGTTCAAGTTTACTTTATTGTCAAAAATTCTATGTAACAGGGTTAGCACAGAAGTTTGAAATTGAAATGTCAGCGGGAGCGGTACCGCGAGTCATCACCTTCGGCTATCGCAATTACTTTTATGACGGCAAAAGACAGCACAGTGCGAGATATGCAACAAAAACATTTCGGACAGCTTCAAACTTTGTCTGTCATTTGAAGAGCTATTCTGCCAAGCAAAGTTTGCAACTCAAATGTGTCAGACACTGTCGGCAGACGTTCATTTGTTTAGATTGAGCTGTCAATAAATCATTGTATGAGGTAATTTCTTTTGTGTTTGATTCCATGGAGTATTTTACTGAATATCAGTAATTACAAATTGCAAATCCAAATTATTGTCATATTTTTTAAACCGGTTAGACACATTGGACAATGATGGTTACTTAAAGTTACTGATATCTTGTCTTTTCACTACTAAGATCAGATTCTGCGGGTAAAATTGCAATAATAAGGTGACTTGACTTGGACTTGACTTGACCTATTTAAGGACTTGACTTGGACTTGACTTGACCTATTTAAGGACTTGACTTGACTTGCCCAAGAAAAAAATGACTTGGGACTTACTTGAGACTTGAAGGTTAAGACTTGAGACTTACTTGAGACTTGCACATGTGTGACTTGGTCCCATCTCTGTTATTTTATTTTATTTTTTTTGCCAATAATTCAGTAAAGCAACCAATACGGAACCACTGTGTTCTGACCGACACCCAGGGGCGAAAAGAGCACAATCATCCGAGCCAACCCCCTATACCAGTGGTTCACACCTAGGGGTGCGAGAATGGTTCTTAGGGGGTGCGAGGATACCCTGGGGGAAATTTACAATTGGATAATGGTCGGGTAACCGAAAAAAGTGAAAAATTCTGGAAATCAAGAAGTCATTATGTTAATTGGCATTAGGGATAATGCTAATTACCGTAATTTTCGGACGATAAGTCGCGTTTTTTTCATAGTTTGGGTGGGGGGGTGACTTATACTGAGGAGCGACTTATGTGTGAATTTTTTCAAAAATTTTCAAAAAAAAAAAAAAAACAAGTGAAACCGTGATAAACTAACCGCGATGTAGCAAGGGATTATTGTAATTTGAATTTCAAGTGATGTCAGCAGTACAGTGCGGCGCGGGGCGGCGCGGCGCAGCGCAGCGCAGCGCGGCGGTTGTTTACATAAAGGACAAAGATTCGATCACGGGATAACGAAGGGCCCCACGTACTACCGGCATCATTAGCGGCTTTGTTTGTAAGTGACACGGAGGACGAAGAGTTTGAAGGATTTAATGATTTGGAGTGACACAGAAGGTTTGAAAAACTATTATGGCTTTTACGCACGCCCGGTCCTACTCTACGGAGCTCTCTTTCACTTCCGTGGATGGAAGTCGGGGGTCAGCGCTCGGCCGGGTGGCTGTCCGAGGACGGTGGATGGGGCTCGGACATGGCTTTTACGCACGCCCGTTCCTACTCTGCGGAGCTCTTTTTCACCTCCGTGGATGGAAATCGGGGGGCCGGCGCTCGGCCGGGTGGCTGTCCGGGGACGGGGCTCGGACATGGTTTTCACGCACGCCCGGTCCTATTCTATGGAGCTCTCTTCCACCTCTGTGGCTGGAAGTGCCACCTCCGGGGATGGAAGTCCACGCCGCCACACGCCTGGAAGTCAACGCCGGTCCTTTGGGCCGTGTTGCGGTGAACTATTTATGTTATAGTTATTTGATATATTTTATTTCGTTTAGCAACTTGTATATGGTTTTATTGTTACAGTTCAGTAGTTGTTGGCTCGTTGAACTCTTGTTTTGTTAAATAAAGAGCCGTTTACCAAACCCACGTCTTTCCTTGTACTTTGTTAACGCTACAATATAGTAGTTATATACTAGATCTGTGGAATAACGACGAGGCTGACGTCAGAGCGCACGCGCGGCGTTGTTGACAAAGGACGAGGAATTTGATCGATGGATTTAACGATTTAGAGTGACACAGATGGTTTGATAATATTATTGCTTATGTAATAGTTATTTGATATATAATTTATATATCGTTTTATGGGCCTGTGGAATAGTTTGAAGTGCAAGCGCCATGCACCCATTGTTGACATAAAGGACGATCGATGGATTTAATGAATTGGAGTGACACAGATGGTTTTATAAATGTGTTATTTATGTAGTAGTTATTTGAATAATTCTGAATGTTATGTCAGGCCCGTTCTCAGCTCTTCGTTTGTGTTTATGTCACATTAGCTTACCTATCGTTTAGCCTGTTGCTGCTCGTTCATGTCTTCCTGGTGTTGGATTTTGTTGAATAAATGTCCCCCAAAATGCGACTTATACTCCGGAGCGACTTATATATGTTTTTTTCATGTTATTCTGCATTTTATGGCTAATGCAACCTATATTCCGAGCGACTTTTAATCCGAAAATTACGGTAAGCCTTATAGCTGTAAAGTAAACCAATTCTTATTATAATAATTATTTAGGATTAGGGTTAGGGGTGCGAGAACTGGTTGGTGAATTGAATGGGGTGCGAACAAGGAAAAAGGTTAAGAACCACTGCCCTACACAGTCCTCAGGCTCTCCAACAATAGCGGTAGCAGTTTGCATTATTTTATTGCAATGTTTTTCCTTATTCAGATTTGTTTCAAGACTACAGTTACAATTAGACTTCACTTTGATGGTTAATGCAGTTAATGCAATTTTGTTGTTTTATCACAGTAGACTGGTTGATTTACATTTCAACAAATGTTTATTTATTTACAAATGTGATTGCACTTTAGTTTACATATTTAAATGTTATTAAGATGTGATAGACAGTTTTTGCATGATTTGAATGAGGCAAAATAACATGCTTTTTCTCTCGAATTTTAATGTTATAATCATTTGTTTCAGATGTAATTATTTTCTGTATAAGAATTAAAGTTGGTGTTCAAAGTCTTTTTTCAAACTTGAGTCTTGAAAAAGAGGGGGTCATAACTGGGGTCGTCTCATATTTAGGCCAATACGGTATATATAATATATATATATATATATAAAATTAATATTTTTTTTAGTGGGTAGATTTTTGTGACTTGGTCATTTCAAAAGTAGCTCGCGAGCTGAATAAGTTTGGGCACCCCTGTTCTACATAGTCACATGATGACAAAAAATGTCACTGTTTGTTAGAAAAGCAGAACAGCAATAGGCATCAAGGAAATAATTTAAAACTATTTATCTCAACGACTGCTGAGCAATTTTACAAAATAATGAAATTGTGACCCCACCATTATTGTGATTGGAATTTAATATGCCATTATTTTTTCAAGATCCTCTTCCTCAAGTCAAGTCAAGTTTATTTGTATAGCCCTAAATCACAAACAGTCTCAAAGGGCTTCACATAGCCAAAATTGACAATTATTCTCAAAGCATCCCCTGATCTTAAGCTCCCAAAAGGGCAAGGAAAAACTCAAAAAACCCCTGCCAGGGGAAAATGAGAAACCTTGAGAAGGGACCACAGATGGAAGGATCCCCCTTTCAGGATCGCCAGGTTGTAATGGGTGCAGAGAGGGCACAAGTAATACATAATATGAAAATGAATGTCGGAGGTGCCCGCGACTGTCCTGGCAGTGTCTTCAAGGGGGTTGAGCTGCAGTTTCTTCATCTTGAATTGGTCCCCGAGAATCCAGCTAGCCGCTATCAGCTTTTGAGCCGGGGAGGGGGTGGGCAGAGAGAACAAAACAAACTCCGGCCAAATCGGCCACTACAAGTTAGTTAGAGGCCATCTCATAGAAATGTGTCTTTAAACGTGTCTTAAATGTTTCTACTGAGGTAGTAGTTCTAATATCCATTGGTAGGGCATTCCAAAGCTCTGGAGCCCGAATAGAGAATGCTCTAGACCCTGCAGACATTTTCTTGGCCCTCGGTGTAACTAAAAGACTAGCGTTTTGCGAACGAAGGTTACGAGACGGAACATAAGGAACGACTAGGTCGACGAGATATGAAGGCGCTAAGCCATGCAGTGATTTATAGGTTAGTAGAAGAACCTTGAAGTCACATCTTAAATGGACTGGGAATTTCTTAACAAAACGGAAGCAATAAATTAATCTGTACTACCAAAATAACAGAATCAGATTTATTATACACAAAGTTTTATTTATTTATGATACTACACATGTTTTTTTCAGGGTAGCATTGAGGAGGATTTGTTAGCACATCCGCCTCACAGTTCAGAGGGTGAGGGTTCAATTCCACCTCTGGCCCTCCTCGTGTTGAGTTTGCATCTTCTCCCCGTGCCTGCATGGGTTTCTTTCCGGGCACTTTGGTTTCCTCCCACATCCCAAACACATGCACAGTAGGCTGATTGAACACTCCAAATTTCCCATAGGTGTGAGTGGGAACGTGGATAGTTGTTCGTCTCTGTGTGCCCAGCAATTGGCTGGCAACCAGTTCAGGGTGTCCCCTGCCTACTGCCCGATTACTGCTGGGAAAGGCTCCAGTATACCTGCGACCCCGGTGTGAACAAGTGGTACAGAAAATGAATGGCTATACACACCCACGTTGTGTGCTAATTTAGTTTTACCGTAATTTTCGGACTAAAAGTCGCTCCGGAATATAGGTCGCATGAGCCATAAAATGCACAATAACGTGAAAAAAAGTCGTTCCGGAGTACAAATTGCATTTTGGGGAAAATTTATTCGACAAAATCCAACACCAAGAACAGACATGAACGAGCAACAACAGGCTAAACGATAGGTATGCTAACGTGACATAAACACAAACGAAGAGGTGAGAACGGGCCTGACGTAACATTCAGAGTTATTCAAATAACTATTACATAAATAACACGTTTATAAAACCATCTGTGTCACTCCAAATCATTAAATCCATCGATCGTCCTTTATGGAAACGATGTCGCGTATGCGCCGCGCCGCTGATGTCTAAATATTCTAAATATTCCACAGACCCACATAACGATGTATAAAGTATATATCAAATAACTATCATATAAACAACAATATTATCGAACCATCTGTGTCACTCCAAATCATTAAATCCATCGATCAAATTCCTCATCCTTTGTCAACAACGCTGCGCGTGCGCCCTGACGTCAGCCTCATCGTTATTCCACAGATCTAGTATATAACTATATTATAGCATTAACAAAGTACAAGGAAAGACGTGGGTTTGGTAAACGGCTCTTTATTTAACAAAACAAGAGTTCAACGAGCCAACAAGTACTGAACTGTAACAATAAAAACAGATACAAGTTGCTATACGAAATAAAATATATCAAATAACTCTAACATAAATAGTTCACCACCACACAGCCCCAAGCACCGGCGTGGACTTCCAGGTGTGTGACGGCGTGGACTTCCATCCTCGGAGGTGGCACTTCCAGCCACGGAGGCGGAAGAGAGCTCCATAGAATAGGACCGGGCGTGCGTAAAAGCCATGTCCGAGCCCCATCCACCATCCCCGGACAGCCACCCGGCCAAGTGCCGGCCCACGACTTCCATCAACGGAGGTGAAAGAGAGCTCCGCAGAGTAGGACCGGGCGTGCGTAAAAGCCATGTCCGAGCCCCATCCACCGTCCCTGGACAGCCACCCGGCTGAGCGCCGGCCCCCGACTTCAATCCACGGAGGTGAAAGAAAGTTCCGTAGAGTAGGACCGGGCGTGCGTAAAAGCCATAATAGTTTTTCAAACCTTCTGTGTTACTCCAAACCATTAAATCCTTCAAACTCTTCATCTTCCGTGTCACTTACAAACAAAGGCGCTAATGATGCCTGTAGTACATGGGGCCTTTCGTCATCCCGTGATCGAATCTTTGTCCTTTATGTAAACAACCGCCGCGCCACGCCACTGACGTCACTTGAAATTCAAATTACAGTAATCCCTTGCTACATCGCGGTTTGTTTATCGCAGTTTAACTTTTTTCTTTTTTTGGGGAATTTTGAAAATTTGTGAAAAAATTCACATACAAGTCACTCCTCAGTATAAGTCGCCCCCCCCACCCAAACTATGGGGAAAAAAACGCCACTTATAGTCCGAAAATTACGGTACTTTTTTTTGCTTGTTTATGTTTGTAATATGTATCATGTTTATATTCAGAATAAACCAAACCACTACTTGAGACCTTATTGAAACACCAAATACTGCCACGTGATGTTCAAATAAATATACATCAGGCAGTACCATATAACATGACCAGGCTTAAATGTACGGAGTATCAATAAATGGCATATTTCTCTATTATGTGTACGAACAGTATCAGCATATGGACCCTCACATAGACACAAAGAGGCACATACACGTTTATTATTATATATTTTTACCCAAAAACAGAAGAAAAAGCGAAAAAAGATGAAAGGGGCAAGGAGTGAGCCTCGAGTTCAATGTGTCATTAGTACACACAACACCACAAAATTAGGTGTAGGAGGACACAAAATGCAAACGTGGTTGCTCCTCAGACGTTCTTGTAGCAAAACAGTGACTTCCCATTTAACGTCTTCAGATAAGCTATAAGCAGTGTCACGAAGTTTATTTTGTGATAGTACATACGACACCTGATAACTGAAGTAATGAACATACGTAATATGTATCTTAAATTGTGTTTGCAGAACAACTGATCTTCTGTTTAACACTGATGTGCGACTGTGAGGGAGTGTGGTGGTTGGTGGGGGGCACTTTGCGCCTCCTGTTGGTGAACAAGTGTACAACGACGCAGGACGTGCTGCTAGGACATGAAGCCGAGTCATAAATGCACATTCTGCTCCAGCTTTTGACCTATACATATTTTCATGTTCAATAAAGACGTAAGCATCATGTTGTGTGGTGTCATCATCTTCTACGTGTTTGACGGGAAGGTGTGTTTGATGATATGACTCGAGGACGACAAAAATGCTTGATCATCCACTAACACATCCCGTTTGATGCACTACGCCATAACTGAACATTTCGACGCAGTCACCAACAATGATAACGGAGACAGAAATGAAACGCATGCAAAACAGATAAAGTAGATTAAGCCGGCGAGTAAAGTCTCGCGATGGATGGACGGCGGTCGGGGCATACGTGAGTTCCCTATATGCACTGATCATGTATTCACATGCCGAATGACGAAGTAAAGGACGAACATGTCGTAATAAACATAACACAATTAAACATCCTACCTGCATATAGTTGAAAGGATGATGCGGCTTCGAGAGGCTTCATCACTGACATGATACTGGTGAGGACGTCCTCTGTTCAATGGTGAAAACGAAGACATTTACACAGTATCCGGGAGTTAAGTCAGCACGGAAGTAAGTAGTAATTTAGAAAAGAAGCGCTAAATGTTTCTCGCGGGTATAAGGAAACGCAATGTGCTGAACACGATTGAACTGCTCAACGCTGTGCTGAACACGAACACGATTTCATTAAATGTATCTGTGGTGGTTATTTTGGAAATGCCACGCCAACAATGAACAGCGTCCATCCGTCAGCTTCCTTCTGAACGAGGCAATTCTTGAGTACGTGAACGCAACACGCCTTGGCAATAACACTCGCGGCCTTTAGGGAGAAGCAGACACCAGTACAAGAAGACGCCGAGGCCGAAACAAAATTTATTTCAGGTAAGGTATTATTTATTATTATTATTTAAGGTAATAAATGACAAAACATACGCCCACATATCCAAAAGCATTGGCACAGAACTAGAAATTAATGCTGGCCACACAAAATGGGATTAAAAAAAAAAAAAAACACTTATGGCATATCCTAGATCAGGGGGTTATAAACCAATTGCAGTGTTTGTTTTCAGAGGACAACTGTACAATGCGGTGTAGCAAAGTGTTTATGCTTTGATGTTGTCCCGACATTGTGTAATGATAAGGGATGCATTAACTTTTATATAGGCCTACTATACAAACAGAATTCTACAGTGTGAGGAAAAAAAGACAAGTGCACATCACTACGACGTCGAAGTTTTATTTTTTTTTTAAATACAAACATTACACAAACACAAAAAATGCTGTAAAATGGAATAAAACATCCCAAAAGGGATACCTGCAGTGACATGATATGATATGTCCACAAAATCAATCTGCACAGATTTACAACACTGAAATCATACAGTGCAAATTCACTAACAGTGACCCTTGGGGTCTTACAGGGCGGTTTCAATAGCCCTTAATCATTCAGTCATCAAAATAGACCAAATATTTAACCTAAAACATACATGCGGAGTTTTAACCAAATACGACAGTCTAGATGTCAACTTATACAAGACAACCGACGCGTACGCAAAAGGGAAAGTATACAATACTCAGCTAAGTCGATTTATGGTAAATCTTAAACGCAGGCCTATACAAGTCGACATGTAATATGTACATGTATATAACATGCTGCCATAGTCGTTTCGAGGGCGTGCTGTGGACCCACTAGACGAGAATAATCTACCAGGGTCTCCACATGGGGGCAATGTTGAGCTGTGGAGCTGAGCGCGCTCCACTTGGGTGCACCGCACCCTCGGGTTTGTGGCCCAGGCTGGACTTCAGGCTAAGAAGCCTCTGTTGGATGTGCGGGAAAGCCGCGGAGCTCTGGTTGCAGCAGTTGTGGCACTGCCTGTTGACATTGGCCGACATGGACCGCTGGATGAAGTCGGTCACCTGTCGGGTGGCGTCGGACTCGAGGCTGCTTTTCGGAAGGAGCGCAGAGACGCGCTGGAGGCAAGCTTTGTAGCCCTCTTTGTAACTGTCTGTGGAATCTGAAATACAAGTGATTATGTTGAGCTGTTGAATCAACGAATGAACGTATAAAAAAGCCGTATTGTATTTCTGACTTCGTGTGAGTAGGCTCTTTGAGCAGGCTACTCACTTTTATTTTGGACAGGGGGCATGTCACTGAGGAACCTCACAGTCATCTCCAGGATGTCTGCTTTCTCCAGCTTAGAGTAGCGACTTTTCTGCAAATGTTAAAAAAAAATCAAATGTTAAAACAAACAAGCCAAACCCTTACTTTGATCATTTCACATCTAACAATATGTTCAAGGAACTGAAATTAAAAACAACATACATCTTTGCCGGTAAGAGGAAGAATGAGGTCCTTCAAGTGGTTCAGGCTGTCGTTAATACGAGCACGCCTTCTTTTCTCCACCAATGGTTTCATCGTCTGAAAATTATAAACCAAGTTTAGTGGCGGTACAATAAATAGAGAAAATTTGAGCACATTTAAATGTATGAGGAAAGACAACTCACCTTTCTGAGCTCTAGGGCTTCTTTCCTTTTGGCCACGGTGGACTTCACGGGAAAGGATGCTAGAGCATCACAAGTCATGTTTGGAGACATGTTCTTCATCCTATGAGTTCTGGAGATGTATCCTCGACAGATACCAGCGGAAAACTGTGTCCAACCGTCAGCGGCTGCGGTTTATATCCGCGTCCATGGCGTCGGTACCCGTGCGTCATGGCTACGCCCCCAAGCCAACACCAAACGTCGTGACTGGCCACGCATTCGATGAAAACAACAGAATAAAAGCTTCACGTTTATTAGGACATTAGGATAGCCATCTGTCTTCTACTTAAATCCAAGCGTGACAACTGCATTGCGTGTCTGCATTATGATAAGCAAAAACTATATGCATAATCCACACCCAGACGCCACGCGTAAAACTTGTTTGCTCGCACACAAAACCAACCAACAAAACATTTGAAGATGCCATTTTTCAATAGTTACATGTACATCAAATTTAGTACATTACTTTATTTGTCGTAAAAAAACAATACGGATTGTATAGTTGTGTGTAATTCTATAGTAACCACTTTTTTTGTTGGTTTTTTTGGGGCGTTTTTACGCGTAGACTCAAGACTGTTCTAAATATGAAACAAAGCCAATCTAATGCAATGAATTAGTTCATTTTACTCAATTGTTCTGATTTTATTTCGGATAGTATAAAAATATAAAATACATGAAGCATTATTGACTCTTTGTGTTGTTGTTTTAGTGTTCATTATAAAATGCATTTTACTGCGTTTCATACCAAAGGATGTTTGCTCATGTAAACTACATAGTTTTCACGGGGTGCCCATTTATTAAATAGATACTTAAACAAAAGACAGCGTAATACAGCTGTCGGTATTGAAGCAGCCTGTGTGCATGCATGGAAATAGGGTCCGCAGGCAGCCAGTCTCCTGCTCCAATCCAATCCACGCTACATCAAGTAAACCCAAGCCACGCTACTTCCAAATAACATCTGCTCACACATTTTGACAACAATAGTTTTGCATATGAGGTTTATGCAGTTCCTGAAAGGGGTGGGGGGGTGACGAGGTCGCAATACCTGCAGGGTGTTTGTGCGTCCTGCTGCCAACGCTACGCACAGAATGGCGGGTGCTGGAACCGGGAGGGTCGGGGGCGTCGCTGATTTGATGCACACAAAGAAAACAGCAGCACATTTTGGAAAATAACTCAAAAGAAATGATTGCGCGTTTGATTTATTTCTGCAAAGTTATGGATAATTCAGCCGACAGAGGAAGGTTTATTCCACCCTTTATGCGTCGCGCTTTCCCAAATTTGTGTACTTATCAGCAAGTTTCAAGTTAGAATAGCATCGAACAATAACTGAAGATGTATGACAAACCATCAGATGCCGCTGCACTCTGGGGAACCACGCGTGCAGCACGCGCCACGGTGACCAGATGGCTCTCTGCCACCCCCACCTTCCGATCACCCTCATTCTCTTTCAGCCTGTATCCATGCAGTCATCCTGCGGCGCAGACATCCCAGCACCGTTAGTCGTACTACAGACGCGCGCGCACGCACACACACACACACACACACACACACACACACACACACAGGCACGCACACGATTGTGTGGGTCTTTTTTTTTTTACGCGCATAACACATGATCCCAAGCACTTTTGGCGTGGCTACCCCATCTGCATGTTTATAATGTACAACTGATTCGAATCGTTACCATCCCCACCCCAGCCCCGATATGGAGGCTTTGTGCCGCATTATATAGCTTGACAGCCATTTTGGCGTCCAGGCAATCATGGGATGCATGTTTTTGCATATTGTTTACTCAATCTGGTAGAGGCCATAGGAAGTATTTTGTATGGAGACTAGAAAAGAAATGTAGACTAGAAAGAAAGAAAGAAAGAAAGAAAGAAAGAAAGAAAGAAAGAAAGAAAGAAAGAAAGAAAGAAAGAAAGAAAGAAAGACACAAACATATGTCACGTCTCGTCCCCGGTTGTTTTATTATGTGCACGTTGCTATGATTTCTGTACGCATCGCCTATCCCCTCCCGTGTCACCTCACAATCAGTGTCATCACCCTCACCTCCTCACCTGCCTCTCGTTACCTGTCGTGTATTTAAGTCTTGTCTGCCTGTCCCTCACTCCCTTTCGGATTATTTCTGGTTTCACGTCTGTCAGTTCTGTTTTTTTTTTTTTTTTTCCCAGCCATGTCGGTTAGTCCCATTGATATTTGTTAGGCCGTTACGTCACGTTAGTTTGGTGGTTCTGTTAGTTTGTTCCCCTTATCCTCTCTTCCAACTACCTTTTCCCTTCAATAAACCCTGGTCCAGGCTGCATTTGGCCACCCTGCTCCATTCCGATCCGTAACAACATATAAACAAGGTAGGTCCAGTCCCCTTCAAAAGTATTGGAACAGCATGGTCAATCCTTATGGTTTTGTTGTATACTGTACAAAATACTGTATACTTCAGATCAAATGATGAATGAGAAAAAAGATGAGATTTCCAGCCCTTGTTTTATGGTATTGACATCTGTGTTAAACACACAACACACAACAGAGCACCTGTATTTTGGAACCACACATTTTTTTGAGTGAGCAAAAATATCTGAACAGACATGCAGTAACACCGTCAAGGCTGCAACCCGTTGACTTCACCAGACTGTTGCTTTATTCATTTGGAATGCTTTTACTTCAGCCTTTTAAAAATCTTGTTTGGGGCTGGGGCTTTCTGTCTTCAGTCTCTGCTTCAGGAGGTTAAATGTATGCTCCATTGCGTTAAAGTCAGATGGTTGACTTGGTCAACCACCTCACCCCTCATGAAATCATTTGGTTTAACTTGGGAGTGTTTTTCAGGTCATTGTCTTGCATCATTGTCAGGCTGATGAAGCTTCTCCTGATTAGTTTGGATGCATTTTTCTGTAAATTGACAGACAAAATGATTCTTTTAAATTTCAGACTTCATGACACGACCTCCATCATGCTTTACACAAGAATGAGCTTGCGTGTTTTGGATCATGTGCATCCAATCAACCCCTTCCCTGTGGAGTTGTCTTTCGATGTTTCTTCACAGCTCTCACCATCTTTCTGTCATCAACTGCTGCTACTAACTTGGCCAAACTGTTTGAGGCCAGTTGCTCAGTACACTAACAGTTTTTTTCTTTTTCAGAACATTTCAAACCATTATATAGGCTATGCCGAATATTTGTGCAATAGCTCAAATCGTATACCCCTCTCTTTTCCCAGCTTCAAAATGTCTCAAATGCCCGTCTCTCTCCCAATGCCATTGTGCTTGCTGAAAATTGTGCTTTTTCTGTTATTGTCAGTTGCAGGTCATGATAATTCGTTAAGGACGAATTGAAGCAAGTGGACTTTTGTTTAACTAATTTGTTTTGGGGGTTTTTAACATTCAAAAGTAACCTTGGAAATTATGCTGTCAGGCTAGCAATATGCAAATGTGACATCATCCATTTGTGGAATCAAATCAGCATTTATTTGGACAGGGCTCAATTAAATGTCAGAAAATATGAAATGCCCACAACCCAAACCAGTAACTCTTAATGTTTTACTGTAAAAATTAGAAAAAAAAAATGTCTGATGAAATATAGCAGCACTGTTCTATCTTTTTTTTTCCTGTCAAGACCATAATGCCATTTGTTGATTTTTGTATTTTCCTTTGGTATATGTACATTGTTGCAAAGATGTGCACTTTGCGAGGCACACTTGCTGCACGCGCCCCTCACAGTCCCGCTGAGATGGAGAGATTAATGGAAGGGACTGCACGAGAGGGGGGTTGAGGGAGGCACCTCTTCTCCCATTTTATGCTGTCGGTTAGAGTCCCCTTTTGTCTTTTCAAGTAAATTGGGCGTCTGTAACCCATCTGTGCAAGCCGGATAACAGGGAGCCTTTGTCTCTCAAGGTCCCAACACTTCACAGGAATTAAGTCACATGCATGCTGCAGGTTTTGGGATGAAGGAGGGAGTGGGGGAAGCAAGAGTAAAACACCATCTGACTTTTTTTCACAGTGTTTGTTTGAGTTGCTGGTTTTGTGCCAATGTGGTTGTCTTCAAAGCTGCAGTTAGTTAGTGGGTGAAGCCAAAATAAAGACAAACTCTTAAACTGCTGCTCTTAACTCAAAAACAACAACTCATTGTGGAACATTGATGCTTGTTGGATTTGTATTATTTTTATGGAACTAGAAAGCAGACAGGTTAATGATAAAAAAAGGTCTTGTAATTGCAGAATAGAATAAAAAATATCAATCACTGCACCAGGGAAAGAACAGATTACAATTTTTTTGTTTCAAATCTGAAAAATCCACAAGGATTGAAAAATAAAATAATTGTGTGTGCAGTGGGAAATTGTGGGAGAGCTTGTGGCTGTCTACCCAAGCGCTGGTCTTCTCTGCAGCAGAGTACTGCGCTCCAGTTTGGAACAGAAGCCCCCATGCCTAAAAGGTGGATGTGGAAATTAACAACACCCTCCGAACTATAACAGGATGCCTGAAACCCACCCCTGTGTCCCTCCTGCGTGTCCTCGCGGGAATAGCGCCGGCCAACCTTCGGCGGGAGGCTGCCACCCTCGTTCTCGCCAGGAAGGCAAAAAATAACAACTGGCACATCCTGCACAACACTACAACAACTCCAGCTCCACCAAGCAGACTCAAGGCATGCCACCCCTACAACATGGCAGCACAAGAGATGCTCAATTCCTTCCCTGAAGACATCTCCAGAGATGCCTGGCTGGCAGCAGCTTGGAAGCAGGAGTGGGAGGCAGCTGGCCCTTCCCTCATGCACCGTTACATCTGGGAACCAGGAGACGGCGCCATAGGAGGAGACGAACTACCTCGCCAGCAGTGGACCACACTGAACCGCTTAAGACCTAGTGTTGGGTGCTTCAACACGTCAATGCGGCAGTAGGGACTAACAGACAGTGCAGCATGTGAGTGCGGAGACCCGGAGCAGACAGCTGACCACATCATCAATACCTGCCCCCTATATAGACCACCCTCGGAGGCCGGCCTCTTTGACCTGGGACCAGAGATGCTGGCGTGGCTCCACGACACCAAGTTGGAGCTCTGACGTTACACGAGAGAGAGAGAGAGAGAGAGAGAGAGAGATTACAATTTTTTTTGTTTCAAATCTGAAAAATCCACAAGGATTGAAAAATAAAATAATTGTGTGTGCAGTGGGAAATTGCCAACTGCTCACGTCACGTATGTGGCTAGTGATATTATCCGCAAGGGGAAGTCTTGCAGTTTATACTGTAAAAACACAGTTTGCACACGCCAACTCTTGGACTCCAGCGAGTCATCTTCTACTTCCACATTGGCAAGCACTGGTGCGCTTCCACCACCCTGATTTTAATGGACCGATCAGATTGACACCAATGGTTTGATAAAATTCACACACTTTTCTAAAATTCGCTCCCGAACACCACTCAAAAGGTTTAAATGTTGAATGCTGAATAATTCGAACGAGTAGCCAACTTTCTCCTCAGTGAAATCCTGGACTAGCTTGCCAGTCAGTCACAGAACACAGATACTGTAGAGACAATTCGCTGGCCATGGCACAGGGACAGAGCAGATCATCCAGTAAGCAGAGGGTCCGCTGTTGATTCCAGCTCTGTCCAAATCATGTGTCGTCGTGTCCTTGGGCAAGCTTGCCACTCACACTCTTGTACGTCTGGATGCAAAGGTTTGGTGATGGGCGGTATGGGCTGTAGTTGCCATGTAAATCTGATACATTTATAGGTCAAAAATTTAAATTTAAAAACAAAAAGAAAATATCTCAAAAACCTGATGTGCTAGCCTAGGAAAAGTAAAACTAAATTCAAATAAGCATCAAAAACACATTTAGGAACACAAAAAGTAATCTCTGATACTGCCAGTACAATCATTGAATACATTTTTATATTTAAGCTAATATTTAAGAATTTTAACAACATATCTCAGATTTTTCTTTGTACTTTCAAAACTTCCAGCATGGCCTTTCTATTCATTTTGCAACTGAGTTATTTCTATCTTCCAGTGTAGCTGCTGTACTTTCGCGCACTGGTAAGCACTTCTGCCTCACAATTCAGAGGTTGTGGGTTCGATTCTGGCTCCAGCCTTCCTATGCGGGGTTTGCATGTTCTTCCCATGACTGTGTGGGTTTCCTCCAGGTACTCCGGTTTCATCCCACATTCCAAAAACATGCATGGTAGGCTGATTGACCACTCCAAATTGTCCATAGGTGTGATTGTGAGTGTGTGTTTTGTAAATTTATGTGTTTTGTAAATTTAAACAAGTCGAGCCATTAAACCAACTGTACAGGAAGCCACTTGTGTCTATGTTTGGAGGGAGTAACAGACACAAATCAGAAGAAACAAGCGAGATATTTATTGGATGTATTTTTTGATAGTTTGTTGACAATGAGAGAAGAAATATACTGTGCAGGTAATACCACAAGGAGCAAATGACTCATCAGCAAAAAAATAGGAAGACCATTTTGCTAAAGTCAAGTCAAGTTTATTTGTATAGCCCTAAATCACAAGCAGTCCCAAAGGGCTTCACATAGACAAAAATTGACAATTATTCTCAAAGCATCCCCTGATCGTAAGCTCCCAAAAGGGCAAGGAAAAACTCAACAAAAAAAAACCTACCAGGGGAAAATGAGAAACCTTGAGAAGGGACCACAGATGGAAGGATCCCCCTTTCAGGGTCACCAGGTTGCAATGGATGTAGAGAGGGCACAAATAATACATAATATGAAAATCAATGAAAAAGTCAAAGTCAAAGTCAGCTTTATTGTCAATTTCTCCACATGCCAAAGACACACAAAGAAACCGAAATTTCGTTCCCCCCTATCCCACGGTGACAAGACATGGCTCACAACAGACAAACAAGTAAACAAGTACAACAAAAGCGTGCTGAATAAATAATGAATAAATAACACAACAATAAATAAATAAATAAGAGGAGCAGAAAAAAAAGGAGCAAGTGCGCGTACAGCAGACATTCCCGAAAATAGCGCAACAGTGCCGCACGCTACGCAGAAGGGGGTAGCGAGTTCAGGGCCCTAACTGCCTGGAGAAAGAAGCTGTTGGCGAGTCTGGTGGTGCGGGAGCGCAGGCTCCTGTACCTCTTCCCAGAGGGCAGAAGGTCAAACAAAGAGTGAGCCGGGTGACTCACATCACTGGCAATCGAGGTTGCCTTGCGGGCGAGATGGGAGGTGTAAATGTCCTTCAGGGAGGGGAGCGAAGCACCAATAATCTTACTAGCCGTATTCACTATGCGCTGCAGGGCCTTCAAGTTCTGTGCAGTTACCACCCCAGACAGCGATGCAACTGGTGAGGACGCTCTCAATGGTGCCACGGTAGAATGTAGACAGGACTGCCTGAGGAGCACATGCACGCCTGAGCTTCCGCAGGAAGTACAGGCGGCGCTGAGCTTTCTTTGCCAGTGACGAGGTGTTTGCGGACCAGGAGAGGTCCTCACTGATGTGCACCCCCAGGAACTTGGTGCAGCTCACCCTCTCCACCACAGCACCGTCGATGATCAGCGGCAGGTGTGTTGTGTGACCCTACCGGAAGTCAACAATGATTTCCTTGGTCTTATTGACGTTCAGCAGGAGGTTGTTGTCCCTGCACCACGTGGTCAGAAGGTCAACTTCCGACCTGTACCGAGTCTCGTCGCCCTTCGTGATGAGACCCACCAGAGTCGTGTCGTCAGCAAACTTCACTATGCGGTTGTCACTGTAGGTCGCAGAGCAGTCATGCGTCAGCAGGGTGAAGAGCAATGGACTGAGCACGCAGCCCTGGGGGGCCCCCGTGCTCAGCGTGATGCTGGCGGAGATTTTGTCGCCAACACGCACCACCTGAGGCCTCTGACAGAGGAACTCCAGTAGCCAGTTGCAGAGGGAGGTACTGAGGCCCAGCTCGTCGAGTTTGGAGATGAGTCGCTGCGGCACAATGGTGTTGAAGGCAGAGCTGAAGTCCACAAACAGCAACCTCACATATGAGTCCTTTCTCTCCAGGTGGGTGAGGGCCGAGTGGAGGGCAGAGCAGATGGCATCCTCAGAGGACCGCTTGGCACGGTACGCAAACTGGAAAGGGTCAATGGTGGGGGGGAGAACGGACTTGATGTGCTCCATGAACAGCCGCTCAAAGCACTTCATGATGATGGGCGCCAGTGCCACAGGGCGGTAGTCATTGAAGCAGGACGGTGCAGGTTTCTTCGGCACAGATTGATTACATTTAAGACGGACGGTCCTAAAATTTGAAATAATTCTTTAAGTAGTTTGGCTGGAAGCGGGTCAAGTAAACATGTTGTTTGTTTAGCTGCACTAACCAATTGTGTAAGCCTTTCAAGGGACACGCTTTTAAAATTTGAGAGGGTTATTGCATGATCATCAGCACTGGTAAACGGCGGTCTCGACTGAGCGATTGGAATGGTATTCTTGATCTCGTCCCTAATGGATTCAATCTTTTGAGCAAAAAATTTCATGAACTCGTCAGCTGAGTGGAAGGAGCTATCAGGGGTCGGCTGGCGTAGTGTTAGCTTTGCCACTGTATCAAATAAGTATTTAGGATTGTTTTTATTGAGATTAATGACTTGCGAAAAATAATAAGTTTTTGCTAAGATAAGCGCATCTTTATATTTCAGGAGGATGTCCTGCCATGCCTGATGGAAAACCAAGTTTGGTTAAACGCCATCTGCGCTCATGCTTTCTACATAATTGCTTAAGCGTACGTGTTTCATCTGTGAACCATGGAGTAGGCTATCTACGGCGAGTTTTCAGATGTAGCGGCGCCACAGAGTCGATAGCATTTAACAATGTCGCATTGAATTCATTTGTAAGATTATCAAAAGGGCCGATGTATGCAGGAAATATGGCGGTTGCCAGCGACAGTAACTCAGATAGCGCAGTTGCAGTCATGGAGTTAAAATTACGGCTGCTATAATTCTGATTGCTCTCTTTGACAAGGAACTAAAATTTCAAATTTTATTAAGTAATGATCAGACAAAACAGTGGTGTATGGCAGTACTGCTATATTTGAGGTTGCAAGTCCTCGGGATAATACCAGATCTAAGGTATTTCCAATCTTATGCGTTGCTGCCTGTACGGCTTGCGTAAAAGCAAACGAATCAGTTAAAGTCTGAAACGCCGAAGTAAGTGGCTCTGATGGTAAATTCATGTATAAAAAGCACAGAGAAGCACCACAAAGGTTTTGAAACAAATTCTATGTAATGAATCATGAGACCAAGATGAAAGGCCTAAGCACGAAGGATGAGAGGATCTGCTCCTGATCCAAATCTCACGGTCTCATCTGTAAAGCAAGCTGCAGGTCATGTCATGGCTTGTGCTTGCATGGCTGCTTCTGGAACTGGGTCAATTATCTTTATTGATGATGTAACTGATGATGGGAGCAGCAGAATGAATTATGAAATATACAAAACCATTTTGTCTGGTAATTTAATGAAAAAAATGCATCCGGACTAATTAGGTGTCATCAATGGCCCAAAACGCACAGCCAACACAAAAGACTTCACCAGCGGGAGAGTAGAAGGTCTTATAGCCTCCAAGCCTAGCCAAGACCTTAACCCAACAGAGCATTCATTTCACCTCCTGAAGAGGCAACTGAAGAGGGAAACCTCCAAAAAGAAGAATTGAAAATAAAGGCCTTGAAAACTATTACAAATTTTAAAAAAATGCAACAGTCTGGTCAATGAGTCGCAGGGTTGACGCAGTTATTGCAAATAAGCGTTAAGCCACTATAAATATGAAATGTTATTCACTTCAACCTTATTTCATTGGGTCTGTTCCAATACATCTGGTCACTTGGCTTCAAACAAAAAGGTCCATCTACATGTAAATGCCATAAAACAAAAACTGGAATTCTGAGCTTTTTTGTCAGTCTACAACAAAAACAAAGGAATTGATCTGGATCCAACACATTCAAAGGTGACTTGATCAGAAAACTTGTGTCTTTTTTTATTGTGGAAAATGTTTGTCCTTGCACATTTGAACTGTTTTCCCTTATGTTTTAAAAATTATTTTTGGATTGGTCAGCATGTTTGACCTCATCCAAGTATAATTCGCATTTTCCTAAGAACTGTACACTCAAACGTAATGGCAAACAATCGTACTTAAAATATCAAGACAATAATTTGTATTGTTTTTAAAAATATTAGAAATATCACAAAACTATAGCATTGGAGTTGATGACAAGTGCAACAGGCTGGAGTGTGTTTTGGGGGCTGCATGTGCACACCCAGCCATGCAATGACCTCAGAGTTCTTCCCACCGAATTGGCGGCAAGCAGTGAGGCGCCTCATGCAGCAACAATAGAGCAGCTGCTCTCAGCATCAATGGGCTTAGGTTGACCTGTGGCTTTATGCATTTTGCCGCCTTTTTCCTAAACCCAACATCTTACTCATTATCAGCTTTTCACAAAACCATAAAACACAAATTCACCATAACATTTTTGTGTTATTAATGCACATTTATTGACTTTTTCCAGTGATACATCTCATGAAACATTTTCATGCATGCTCTCAACATATTTAACACATAGTGTTTACCGCCTATTTTTTTGCACAGACTAAAATACTTTAAAGTCCATCGTGCAAACCTCAAACTGAGTAACCCTTAGGGTTTTACAAAAGTGTTGTCGACAACCCGTGCCCTTGAAACCCCAAAGAGGATTGCATTAATAAAACGTATGTAAAACGATACTGCTTCTTTGGGATCTGTGCTCGATTTTACCCAAAATGAACCAATTGCTAGGTTATATTGACTATACAGCAACTCTCAAATTTTCTTCTATTCATTGCGTATGTTAAGTGGCACGAAATAAATAAGGCATTAAATAAGTGTCCATTAAATCTACCAGGGCCTCCACATGTCTGCGCTGACAGCAGGCGGGACTTGTTGCGCTGGAGGAGAGCCCGCAGCCGCCGGCTGCGACTGCGGCTGGCTGTCTGCCCTCATAGCGCTCAAGCCGGACTTGAGGCTAAGCAGCCTCTGTTGGATGTGGGGGAATGCCCTGGAGGTCTGTGCGCAGCAGTTCATGCAGGACGGGGTAACCGTGGCGGACATGGAGCGCCGCACAAAGTCACTGACCCGCTGACACGCGTCCTGGCTGAGGCTTGTTTGAGGGAGCAGAGCGGAGACCCGCTGGAGGCACGCTTTGTAGCCTTCTCTGTAACTTTCTGCGGGATCTGAATCGGAAGCAAATATTGAATATTATTCACTTATTCACGGACATTGGTGACTATTTTTCGGGCTGTATGGTCAGTATCTCACCTTTCGACGCCGGGAGGTCCCTGAGGAAACGGACCGTCATTTCCAGAATGTCCGCTTTCTCTAGCTTTGAGTAGCGCGCGTTGTCTTTGCCAACCAGAGGCAGGATGAGACTCTTCAAATGGCTCAGACTGTCATTAATACGAGCACGCCTCCTCTTCTCCAACAGCGGTTTGAGAGTCTGGAAGAAATAATGAACGATAAGGTGTTATTCAAGCGCAACTGTATAGTCGACTCACGATAGGGAGACAAAATGCTCTGAAAACACGAGCAGTGTTTTTCTTGTCCTTACCTTTCTCAGCTCGTGGGCTTGTTTCCTCTGGGCCACGGTAGATCTGACAGTGAGAGGCTGGCTGGCCTCGGAAGTGATGCTGGGACTCATATTTTGCGGCCACTTGTGCTTGTGAGATGTGTTCGAATTTGAGGCTGAAGTGTGTAGCGGAGCTGTGCCGCCCTCCTATTTATGTGCCTTCGGCGCGTCGCGGGGGCGGGACACAAGCCACTACGCAGTTTGATCCAGGAGGAGGGGGCTGGGGGTTCAAGACCTTTGGGAAATGAATTAATGACATGCGCTCCTCTCTGGACCATCTGTCTGGTCGGGTAGCATGCAGCCAAGCGCTGGTATGCAGGGATCGATCATTCGTGGAGTCGCTGCAGGATGGCCTCATATTGCAGATTTTATTCAATGTTGTTGCACTTTACATCTTCTGATTGAAGATGTGAAGAAGACGACTGAACACGAAAAGCAAAATTCCGTGCAACATTTCTCTTATTTTCATTCGCCTTTTGGTGAAAAGTAGTGGTCTTTCAGAAGCTGTTGTACTGTTATACGATGGACAAATATACATTACAATTTAATAAATCTCTCGGGTTCACAACATGAATGTGTTATAGGTGTTTATATTTTTTTTACTGCCAGAGAACCACATAAGGCGCACACATTGGATCTTTGTTTCCACTATGGCAAGACTAAATTATTGCTAAAATGCAGTAAGCCACGCCACGCCATCTAACATCTGCTTGTGAACCCCCACAGATGCTTGTTGCCAATGCCAACAACACAGTCCGTGTTTATCAGTATGGATGCTGCGGCTGGTTGTGCTGGGGGCGGGGGGGCAACGTAGTGACGTGATACAAAAGTGATGCCGAATTACAGTTCCTCACACACAATGCGGTTGGGGGCTGCACGATATGCCCATGTGATTTGCATGGACCTAATGACATTTGACAGTGCAGTAGTGAGAAACAACTAGGCATATGCATTTAATAATTTTTATGTTTAAAAAAGGCATAAATGTTGAGAAAGTAGAGTCAGGTATTGACTGAAGAGGTCCTGGGTAGAAACTGGAACACCGGTGACGAGAATGGACTTGCAGCAACATAACTGCAGATTTAAGAAACAATTAAGCCATTCCCGCATGGTCTTATTTAATTGTTTCATGGTGACGACTATGAATTGTGTCAAACGTGTTGTGTGGTAAGAACAAACATTTGGCTAATAAAAAATGTGAAATTATCATCGGTCAATTGTATTATTGTTACTCAGTTCATGTGTAAAGATTTTTTTTATATATAGGTTTGTATGCATTCTCACCATGCACCGATGGGCTTGAGCGACCACCTCCGCAAAAGAGAGCCCCGAGTTGCCGGTGGGACTCACGCGCTCGGCACGCGCCAAAACCACGCAACAGATGGCAAGCCACAGTTTGAATCAGGCGCCACCGCCAAAGCATCGCTCCCTCCGCCCCGATTGTGCTCTGGCAATCTTCTCCACCCCCACCCTGGGCTGGCTGTACGTCTCTGCCATCAGCATCCTCCCTTCTTGCGCTCGCTTCATCATCTCCCAGAGAAGACAGCTGAATAGCTTGGCTATTGCTTGCATGCATATAAGGAGGTATTGCAACAAACACAACTGCGTATTTGCGCGATTTTACCTATCGAATTTATGTCAACTTCAGCAATTAAAACGTTCAATTTAGAAGACAAACTATTGAGTGTAGCTTTCACTGACAATGTCAATAAAATGAATTATCATTAATCTGAAAAGAACACATGAAGATGGAAAGATAATGAGTTCCAAGACGTGGAAGATTTGTAAAATATCTACTCACATCAACTATGTTGCAAGCACAAGGAGAGGAGAGCGCAAGTACGTATTAATTCGTGCGTAAACCTATGTTGTACGACTATTCAAAAGTTCAACGAAAGTATATACATTAAGAAATATATAAATGATTACAAGCTGGAATACAACTTTTTGTTAACATTTCATACACAATTATTTGAATCTATGCACCCCGGCAGCATTCTGCTCGCGCGGTGCATAGCTCGGCTGCAAGCTGTCTTGGCCATGAGCTGCACAGTTTTGCACGCGTCGTGTCCCATGGGGCCCCAACTAACGGCCACGTCCAGTCAGCATGGGAACAGGTCCCTTTCGGTGAAGCAACATTTAAAAAAAAAAAAAAAAAAAAAAAAAAATAGGAGAGGGGCTTCAGTTAGGGGCTTTTTTTTTTGTCCTAGTTTCAGCGTGGGTATCCATCTGTGCAAGCCGAGACCACAGTGATCTTTTGTTGAACGACATGCTGAGAAGTTGAATTATGAAGGGGCTTCCAGGGACTCCATAAGGAGAGGGGATTGGTAGCTGTATCTACACATATACAGTATTTGTTTTTAACCAAATGCAAGCTATTGTGTTTGTTTTCCACATAAATTTAAATTAATTATTCCTAGACACCCCCCCCAAAAATCTCCAAAGACTTTTTACACCTTTAAAATAATCTCACGTGCTAAAGTATAAATACATCGATTGAAAATAATTCTGCAATGAAAAGGTCCATTCAGTACAGTATGCAACCTGTTGATTTTTGAGAACATGTAAGTGCTTTGGTGTTATGAGTGGCATGTGACTGACACGAGCCGCGGGTCTGCAGACTCCATCTGGAGCCCTACATGATGGTGAATTGAGGCGTGAAACAAACCAAAGAATGGGTGAGTCTCAGGCGTATTCCCATCATGGTTCCACAGAGGCGTCCAAACCTCAAAGCCATAAATATATTTTAGGGACGGGGGGATGATGACATCCTACACCAAACAGTGTGCCATCGTTAATTTTATTTCGAGTTGAATTTATGTTTAATTTAACCAATAAGAGTGTTTATTGATCATCAGTATTTCTCAGCCAGTTACATGACAATATGCACTGACCACAGTTCAGTCGCTAACTCCAAATTCATTTTGACCTGTGCAGACAACGTGTTTGTAATTTTGACATGCACTCCATTTGCAGTGATAAACTCACTAATGCCACGTATCAAATATTCATATTCTATTGTCATATTTATAAATGAAATATAATCCACACACATCCGCGTGGAAATACACAAAAAAATGTTATACCGTACCTGTGTTACAATTTAGACTTGTTTTTAAATAGTTTAAAATACTTTTTGTCACCAAATTGCGAGAAGCGCAGAGGGTATGCATGGGAAGCCGCGTCAGTGAAGCATTATGTCATGAACAGCGAAACCAGACTTGCCCCAGCACGAAAATGGAGATGCACTCTTTACGTTGCGCACAGTCATTTTTTTATTACCAAATTATCAGGTGCATAGGGGGCGAGTCAGCTTCGTGCACCAAAACACGCATCGCGGTCTATGCAAGGCGAGACTTGCCCCGGCACCAAAATGATGCGCCCATTTTTATGCTTCTAATGTCTGCAGAATCGGGTTAATCAGTGGAGCCTAGAGTTCAAACCAAAAATGTATTCTTAAAGTTAGTGTAAAAATGCTTAAAAGCATAATTTGCAAATCACATCCATATGCCGCATCTTAAATTAATAATTTAAAAATGTAAAATGCAATTTAAAAAAATACATGAGTATCTTTTTCATTTTTTCTATTTTAAATTATTATGTGTCATATGCATGTCGAATCAATTTCATATGAAAGAGAAATAAAAAAATGACTGTACATTTTGATACTTAAAAAAAAACATATTGTTGGATTAAATTGAACAAAGGGGCGACCCAAGCCGAAAACAACGCCACTTGCAGCATCTGATTCCCCATTTTTGCGTCATATACGCACAATCTAGATCGAGCCACGTTACGGTCTGCATCATGCGGCAGGTTTACAAAATGCTGCAAAAATAAGGGCTCTTGTGTATATTTAGGCCCAAATCGTTAATATCTCAAATTGTTGTGCTATATAATTGTTATTGTATAAAACTGTTATTATTCATACACACACACGTGCACGCGCGCGCACACACATTCGTACACGAAGAATTATAGTGGATGAATCAAATTGCGTGACCGTCAAAGGCTGGTGATGTGCGGCAGACACAATGAGATGCATCACGGGTGGCGTGGGTTGCGTGATGGCCACGCAAAAACATTCACTGTATAGGTAGTAGGATCGAGGGAGGGTCCAGACAGGATTTTGAATCTCTCAAAAGACGGCTCGCCAAGCCAAAAGCCAAGCTGCATGACGCAACTAAACAGCTGGTGCTGGTGCAAGGCGACGCAAGTAAGCCACTCTTGAAGTCTCCAACTTTATTAAAGAAATGTGGCTATGGTTTTTGTGAATGTTTCGGTGCAAAGATTATAATGTATATATGTTTGTGTATTTTAAGGAAATATGTTTGATTTTAGTTTTGGAGGGGTGCGTGAATATTGGATTCTCCCTCTAGTGCGGTACTATGAAGAGCATGAGGGCAGCACGAGCCATGCAAACAAAAAGCAGCAGATGGGTTACACCTCTATGTTATACGGGGATCATTAAGCGCTAACCCGGTGGGACATAAACGAGTGTATGCAGGTAAAAATGATCATTTCTGAAAAAGGAAAAAAAAAACAAATCCAACAAGGCCTATATGAATTATGCTCCTTTAAAAGGTCGACAATGCTAAAATATTATTAATGCATCAATGTTTAGTGACACCGGCACTGCATCCCAGAGCTATTTGTAATATTTTTGCAGTTACGCATAATGTGCAGTGTAAACTAAAACACTAATACGCTCATTCAATCACTATATTTGAAAATTCCTAGTTATCTTTGTAATAGCAGGTTTTGATTCAGATTGTATCCAGAACAGAATACATGCAATCAAATGGTCATTCAGGGGGAAGCTCAATCATGATCTGATCTCAAGCCAGTGCTTTAATAAATCCACATTTTAAAATGTTGACCAAGAGTGCATATTATATAGCCTATTTATAAATATTATATTTGCGGAGAGCCTCCAGGCTGTGCTTGAGCCGAGCCGTGAGAGGGCGTGGCCTCAATGGTGGTGTACGCCCACGGTGTGGACGCGTCCCTCGTGGGTGAGCCACGAGCAACTTGTGGAAAAGGGCGCTCAATATGAGTGCAGCCCTCAGCGTGTGATGACCGCAGGAGATGGACGCTCTATCCACAGAGCATGGGCGCTGGTAAGTTGTTTTTGGTTTGGTTATGTTTTTAACACGTTTTTCTTATTTGCCAGTATAGTATATATACAGTATAGATTTATTTCAGCCTATATGCTGCAAAAATATTGCATTCATTGCACTGATTTTAGAGCGAGTAAATTGACCTTGTTGAAATTTTTATTTGATTTTGTTCATTTCGGCAAGTACAACACTTATAGAGCTTCATTTCACATTTTGTTTGACATGAATTGTCGAAAAGGGAAGCGGGTTGAAGCAATTCATGCTCATTTAGTCCCGTCCCGATTACAACCATGCACGCTTGATGAATTTCTGCTCGAATGACGCGCACCGTCTCTTATTTGATGTTTGTAATTGGTGACCGTGACACACACTTGATCTATTAGTAGAAATGCACAATAAGCGATATAGAAAATGAATGGACGGATTGAATTAAGACAATTGAAATTAATCAACGGGCTGGCATCTCATATAGCATGCGCATAGAAATGTTGCGAAGACCTCTTGCGTGTGTCGTCAGATGACGTGAATGTGGGTGTGGGAGCTTACTGAGTGCGCTTGACTGTGAGAAAGTCTAACTCTGGCAATTCTCACTGCAGATCATGGTTGACCGGCTTGCTGGTGGTGGGGGGGGGGGGGGGGGGGTGACACGTCACGCCTGCGTGGTGAGTTCGAGGCCCCTTCAAAATTGAAGACTGTGGCAAAACTGCCTAACGATAGTCGTCGTTTGATTGTGTGATGCAGCAAATTAACCTACGGGAAAAAGTGCGAGTAACTAAATAACTAAATGACCCATATCCTCTTATGTATCCTCATACCAAGCAGTCTGTGCAGTCTAGTCTATGAAGATTTCAAAAATAGTGTTAGGGAATAAAAGTGAATGTGTGCATAAATTGGGCTTGTTGTATCAACTTTGTTCTATAGCACCATTCACTTCTACACTTCATAATATACCTATATATCTAATAGAGCTACCTTTAAAAATAACTTTTAGATAGCTATGATGGCGAAATAGGTGCGATTTCGACAAAGTGGGATGCAAGGATGAGAGGAATGAATAAATGTTTTTTTTTGTGTGTGTGTCATTGTGTCCATTCTTTTATATGTATGTTTTACTTGAAATAAAGATTATGTTGTGTGGTCTCGTTTTTTTGTTACAGTAAGCTTACTGTAAACAGACAATGATAACTTAATATCCACTCTATTGGATCGGACTATACAGTCGCGTTACTTTGTATAACTCGGTACATTAATTAAACGGCAGACAGGATGTATTTTGTGTCTGGACTCATCGTGCACGCGCCCAGGTGGACGCACGTAAGGGCAACAATAGAGCAGAGCGGGGCACGCGCCAAGCAACTGCACGCTATACAAGATTATTAGAGAACATACAGCACTGTCACAAATTATTAATTCACGACTCGCACAATACTGAGATTTTAATTTGAAACTATTGGTGAGAGATTAGCCACAACTACGAGTGGAACTCAAACAGTCCAATCTACAAGCTCAACCGAATTTAGGGCATCTGTTCACTGTTCAAAGTGGTTCGTGCACATTGTTCCTGCCCCAGGCATGGCAGAGTGAACTGGAGCCAGAATGGTGGTTTGAATGTTCCCGCGTGTAAGCAGCAGATGTGAGCGCACAAAAGAAAATTGGGGTGGAGGGGTGGGAGTATAGGCGCCTCGAATAATTAAACGCAATTTGAATAACTGTCGCGAGCCTGACGCGTGCAAGGCATACCCCAGCGTTCCCAGGGTGAGGAGGAAAACCGTTGGCTTTCCCAGCAAGCTTTGTTTGCTGCCTGCAAAGGTGGGTAGGGGGCATATAAACTTGATTCAACCACATTCTCTTGGCTCGCTGTTATATAAAATATAACATAATATAATATAGTAATATAATCGGTTTTGATTTAGGTATTTATTGACATTCAGAGAAACATTGAACAACCAGGGTTTGATATAAGCCTTGTATAAATACGTTTCAAACGCACCCTAAAATTACATTACACTAATGATAAAACAGACCAATATGGCATTATTATAGTCCTACATTTTTACAACTACAATTTCACAGTAAAACAAGAAATATGTCAGAATGATTTTGCAGTGTTTAAACAGGCCACACTTTGCATTATTTATGACTTGTGCTGGTGAATCCCACCAGGGAGTCCTTATTGTCTATTTTCTTGTACAATTAATCGAGGCTCTCGTGGGAATGAAAGACCCCACACCCCCACCAGCATCACCACCACCCCGCGCACGTCCGACTGGTGCAAGGTGTAAATGACAGTTGGGCCTGTGTGACAGATGGTGTGGAGAGGCACGCGTCAGGCACGAGTCTGACACGATTAACCCAACGAGAACAACGCACCCCGACCCCACAACCCGACCCCATCATGTACGACAGCATAAAGAGGAAGAGGTGAAGTGATGCGTCACATTTATTGTGCAAACAAAATCCGCCTAAATTAAAGTTTTACTTAATATTGCACTGAAAATAATAGCCTTTTACTTTAGGTAAAGTATATATCAAAAATATATACTCAATGCGGACCCACAGTCTAAATCCTTAATTAAGAAAATTATTTTCCCAATACACTGTGTTAGTTGCAGCAGCTATGTAACATACATAAATACTTCGATATGTACTACTGATAGTTTTAAATATATAGGAAATAAGTAGAAATGCCCCACAAGTGATTTTAACCTCGTCTACTTGGTAGAATGCAATACAGTTCAATTCTAGTCGCGAACATTAAGATTTCATGCTGCCACCGTTCGGCGGTGCAAATAATTACATTGGCTCATAAACTTGGGCAGGTGGCCGTGCTTCATAAGCATTCAGGTAAAGTCAAACGGAACATGCAAGGTTTACATGTTACATAAATGCACTGTTATGAGCTGTACGCAAAAGAAATCTAAAAACTAATTTTCTACTTATTCCAAATTAATATATTACGGTATGTATTTTAAATGTAGCCAGTTGATCATATGAAGAATGTTAATTTACCTCATCGAACATATACCAAACAATTGGGTGATCTATTGTTGTACAGTATGCTGTATTTATATTTAAAAAAAAAAAAAAAAGAGTGGCCTAATGTCCAGACTGGAATCTGATTGAAAGGCTGTCACATAACTGGAATTTGATTGAAAGGCTGTCATTTTGAGAGTTGATTGAAACGACAAGCCACTAGGTGACTATTGCCTACCTTGCTGCCACAGCAATATGTAATAATGTTGCCTGACCTTTTTGTTCTTCCTTCGAAATGGTCAAACTAATTAACATGGTTTGTGGGCCGATAGCATTGCGCAATAAACGATGTGACCAAAACGCTCTCACACTCTTCAGTGCGGCATGAAGTTTGTACTGGCCCTTTAACTGGTGAGCCGATTTTCAGAAACCAACCACCTATAACAGGCTCAGCGATCCTCCCCCTGATGGATTATTTACCGGGCGCTCAGTCCGGTGTCGCCATCTGCCAGAAGAGGGAAAATACACTCTTGAAGCACATGATACGACTTAGTAGTTGTTGGAAAGCAAAGTGGCTGGAGGAGTAAATTATATTCAAATACGTCGTGGGCGCAACAGGTGCTTGCCCATCCTGCAGGAAGACGCACGCGAGACAGGTCAGTTTCGAATTTGAAACTACCGAATGGACTGACTTTTGGATGATCCATAGAGAAATTGAGTGATCAATGTGATGATCGGTTTCCAAACACCGCGGTAATTCTCGCGGTGAAGTAGTCGGATTCAAGTGTAAGAAAGGGATCAGGAGGGGGCGGCGGTCGTCGTGCAGCTTGCAGCAACCATGGTCGTCGAAAGCGAGCGGACGCTGCTGGCCGCAAGGCAGGGGGATGTGCAAATTCTCAAAGCGCAGTTCGCATCGAAATTGCTCACCAGAGACGTGAAGGATGCACTGGGGGCCTCGCCCGTCCATCACGCAGCCCGGGCGGGCAAACTGGCTTGCGTGCGCTTCCTGGTGGAGGAGGCTGGGCTGCCGGGCCACTGTCTGGCCAACAACGGGGCAAGTCCTGCGCACGATGCCGCAGCCACCGGCAACCTGGCGTGCTTACAGTGGCTGCTGACCCAGGGTGGATGTCGGCCAGAGGTGAGTAGGTGGCTGTGCTGGAGTCACGAAAGGCTCCTTTCTCTGTATTCTTCACACTAGTTGAGTAAAAACACATCTCATATCAACTTTCAATGGAAAATTTGTTGTTGGTTACAGTTACCGTCTGTCACATTTAGAATGGTGTTGGAAACTTGAAGAAATGACCTCATACCACCCCTACACTATGGGGGGTCAACAAGTAGACTGTCTATAAAGTAATTAATTTATTTTAAATTAAACCCACAAAACTTAAATCTTGATTATGACTTTTCTCATGGCTTTATTTTAAAGCATTGAAAACCTCTATAGCTACACGTTCCCACATAGATTTAGGTGAAATAACAAATGGAAAATTTGTGATATGAATCACTCAGCAGCATACGAGTGTAGTTTAAGATTGAATTCTTGCAGGATAATAATTCAGGAGAATATACTTGATAGAGCAGATGGAAGACATCCAAGTGTCTCGTTTGTCATTTACTAATCATTTGAGTTGGATTCATAACATTTTTGTATGAAAAGTGTTGTCTTCATCACAAGAAGCCATGTGGCAAAGCACTACTTCTACAACATTTTGAATTTGATTTGCTTTCGGATTCATAGTGTGCGTGTGTGTGTGTAGAAAGAGCAAAACATTTGCAGTCTGGAATTGTCTAAAGGCAATGACAACTTACCTTAATATCTCTGACCTTTCAAGTTAATTGTATCTATTCTCATTATTCAAGTTAGGATGACTGCAATAATCATCACACTTTTGGCTTGCTGCTATGTTAAGTACATGCTATTGCTGTGCTTTGGTTCTAGGACAAAGACAGTTCTGGCGCTACCATTCTCCACCTGGCCTCCCGCTTCAGTCATCACGAGATCACAGAGTGGCTGCTGAAGAGTGGCCAGGTGGACCCCGGGGCTGCCACCGACACGGGCGCCCTACCTGTTCACTACGCTGCTGCCAAGGGAGACCTGCCCTCGCTCCGACTCTTACTGGGGCACAGCCCAAAGTAAGAACGATAAGATGGTTTTACCTCTGCAGGGGTTCTTGTTAGTCTTTTCAAAACAGGGGATGTTGATGCAATTGTGTTTTTTTTTGACAGTTTCTTCTTCTGCCTCATTCATCTTTTCTTCCAGTATTTTAAGCCTTTACATTTCTTTTAATTACCAATTACTTGATGCATGTATCCCAAAACCAAAATCTAAAAAGAAATCCATGATACTCATTGTGGACTATCTATGGATGAAATATGATTGCATAAAATCGCTCATGAGCTCAGAATATGTCTGCCTCTGCTTTGATATAGGCCACCAAAATAGTTTTACAACACCTGCTCCACAAGGTAGACCTGCTTTTATTTGCTCTAATGTCTAGTCTACTTTACTTGTAGTGACGGACAGAACAATGACATGCTCCTCCATTATATGGCAGAAGGTATAATAAACCTGTGTGTCCACCTGCCGCCATTCATACAACAGAATGAGTCATGGCTTTCTGTGAGTACATCATTTTGGTGTTCAGTTAAACAGGCCCAGATTTTATACTGGATAAGTAAATTTGGACAATATCAGTATTATTTCAGTCATCATACCTTTTGTCATGTTTTTGTTTAGTGTGGGGAGATTTTTCAGTTTTAATTTAGATGGGCTAAAAATTAGATTTGGGCTGACTGGCTGGCTGAACGCAGCCTTACTTTCTGGACCTAGACTGTTTGATTGCCCTTTTGTGAATTTCAAAATTGACATTGAAAAATAATGTGCTGCACGCATGAATCAGCATGTTGACTTTATTTTGGTAAAGAAAAACAACAAACGTAACTTGCTCAGTAGTAAACGTTTCATTGCACATTAGCTTGAGGAGAACGCTATTAAACATGTTGTCTTGACTGTGCTGTACTTAGTAAACAAGTCAGGGCTGTTACAAAAACACCCGAGTGAATAAGCTTTGGGGCTCACGCTGGCAAATGTACTTTATAGTCTGGCACTGATCTGGCGCAAGATTTCAGTTTTGCAATCTAAATACTTAAATCCAGTTAAAGGGTGAAACACGCTCTTAGAGGTTTAAAAACATTGCAACTTCCACGTGCTACCTATGCAAGTTATCCAGAATAATTTCATATTTACTGTTCATAGGAGAAGTGAGGCTACTGATGTTGGTTGGCACGCTCTCTGTTGTATTTCATCTCCAAAAGTGTTTGATGGGTTTGATGTTTAGGTTTTACATTAACCAATACTGTCAAACAGTCTCTGCAAGTCTGCCTGGACCAATACCTTGGTCTGTTTAGCTGTATCTAACATATATTGTTGTGTCGGCATTGTTGTGCGATTGCCACTTGACGACTTCCGTCCTTAATCAGTGCAGAGTCAGACCCGATCAGGGTTTACAGAGATAACGCTGGACTGAATGACTGCCATGGACACCGCTAAACACATTAGGGCGGCTGAGTTGTCCGTTCTATCAAACAAACTTGGCACACGGAGTTCCAAACAACAAAACAGCATAAATCACACACTCACTTATCCAAATCAGTAGCCGGGTCATTTGCGGTTATGCAGAGTCCGAGTCGCAACGCAGACCCGCCCGCCGCTTTCAGTCAGCTTACTTTAAAACATTAGAGCCATCTGGTTTTGGCAAGAGAGTGGGGATTTGGCGAGTGGGTGGGGTGGGGTGGGGGGGTTGGGGGACAAAGCCTCTGTGTTTGCACTCTTGATACAAAGACGGAACAAATAATACAGGGACGACTATTGATGCATTGGCAATTATTTGTGACCTTCAGTGGTTTAGTCTTGAAGCTGAAGCGTTCTAAATGTCAGTGATATCCAAGAAGCTAGAATCAGGAGGTAATGAAATATTTCAGCACGTGACAAAACGCCAGTCAGACTCAATCAATGAAGGGAACACAGCAATAAGTGCTATATGTACTTAATTTGTGCATAATTGACCTCTCTGGGATTGCGTATCAGTGACAATCCGCTAATCAACAGAAATGGGAAAGTGACGACTCAGCATACTTTGAACTTCAGCTTTGTATGCTTTACATGCTATAAATGTCGCCATTGCACTGTTTTCTAATGGCACAGCTAGGTAGGTGCATGTTGAAAATTTAATGAGCCCCAGGGACACAGAGCTCCCTGATAGCCGGGGCCCCATTCACTCTTCTCCTCCACCCCTCCTTGCTGTTTGTCACTATCTCCACAGCGACACACAGTAGCGCCAACCTGCGATAAGCTAATGAGGGAAACAAATACGTTTGAATAGCCAAAAGCTCCACCGGTCACTAGCATTGTTTGCAATGGAACTTTGCAACAGGGAGATAAGCATTCTTGCTTCGCGATTTATTACAAGTGCCAAATTTGTATCCATGAGTTTTAAGAGGCAATTGGACGGCTCAGGTTTGTTCTCGTTGAGAGATTGCAAGGAAAACATGACCCCTGTGTTACATCATCAGTTAAGTACCTGGCATTGTAATGAGAGAAAAACAAATCGCTGTGTACATCTAATAGCCCATATCGCACATTATATCATTTTCTCATTAAATATTTTATTATTTTATATTTTATGGTGGTAGAGTTTGACATTTAGTTTCTTCAGAATATAGTCAGATATTGATCAGCCTGCCTTATAGTTGTAACATGATATCAACCGCCAAACGTTTCATTATTCACACTTTAAGTATAACATTATCAAAGTAAGTCCATCTAAAGTGATGAAAAAAACACAAACCACAGTCTTTATCCCAGGAACCACAGAAACAGACTTCTGCAGTCTTCCAAAATATTTCAAACATTTATTTTCTTTAATGTTCAAATGTACTTCTGCTAAGAGTTTAATGCATTCCACAATGGAGCGGGAAGTTAGCCAACATCTTAATAGTTGGTCAGACTCACTATTTAAATCCGTCTCATAAAAATTTTGAAGAATTTCTTATTTCTCCTTTTCAGACCTTGTTTTATTATATCTCACAAGTGATTATAAACTCTCTGGCCACTGCTTGATGAGCAAATTGTTTGATATTTCTTGTCGTTATTTTTTAAATATTACTGAGGTTTTCCCTAAAAATAGCAAACATCCAGGTCTATTTGAACATTTCCCTCAAAGACTAAGCCAACATATTGGGTCAGACTAAAACACAAATAATCATAAGCAGCCTTGCGCGTTGCATTTAGACAGTACATGGGCTTATCAACATGTAGCGTACATGTAGGCTCTAAAGTCAGCGCTGCATTGGCCTTGAGCTGCATCTTATCAAGTGAAAGCTCAGCTGGGTCAGGTTTGTCTCGACGGGAGAGGAGCTCCGCCTCTCTTTTTTTTTTCACCTTGTCTGTGGCTAGTCATCACACACTCGGGCCACCTTCACCAATGGTAAGCCTTCATTAAGCACAAAGCCAGTCTGGCAAAGCCACCAGCGTGGTAATCCTCTTAGGAGATGCTGTGTTCATTTGTCAGTGTCCAGATAAAGCACAACTTTATAGGATTTAGTGGGGAAGTACCCGGTCACTTCCCGACCTCCCTGTGTGGGACAAGGATAGATACAAGTACATGGTTTGGGATGCTTGGCTAGGGGCTTTGCAGGAAAAAGGGGCTGGGAGGGGGGCATAGCTCACTGATAGCTACTTTCAAATAAACTGGAGCTTTTGCCAGATAATCCTGACATAAATAGCTGAATGAAAATTTTGTCCGTTCAACTGTAGATGACAATAACCCAAGTAAGCATCTTGTTTGTTTAAGCACTCCCGCAGGTTCCCGACACTGTTTTCAGAGGCTTTGTCTAAATGTTTTGCATTGTCATTTGAATACCAAACTCTTCACCGACGCTTGGTAGGCCTTAAGATGATTGCTGACATGAGATACAGTATACGTAACAAACAGCTGTCCGTCTGTCTGGAGGGGAAATGACATTCAAACATTGAGCGTTGAATGCACATTTGTTGGTGAATGAGCTGGGCATTGTCTCAAATCAAACAAGTCCTTGATCGGTTTGTGTTTGCAGCAATCTTTTGCTGTATGACATTGTTTTACATTGTGCTGCGATTATCATGTCATTCATGGTTCAAACCATCGACACTATAATAATTATACCATAGATTTCCTGTGTTTCTGTGAATGAAAAGGCTGCGACATATAACATCCGCTATCTTTGCAATGTGAACTGCCCAAATCTTAACCTAGTCTTCTTCTCTCCTCCCACTACAGTTTTACCAACTCCCAAACTAAAAATGGTGCCACACCGCTCTATCTGGCCTGCCAGGAGGGCCATTTGGAGGTCATCCAGTACCTGGTCAAGGACTGCGGAGCTGATCCACTCATCAGAGCCAACGACGGGATGACACCCTTGCATGCCGCGTCCCAAATGGGCCACAACACCGTCATTGTTTGGCTGGTATGCATGCATGGATGGAATGATCTTGTAAACAAATCGAGATAGTGTGTTAATATATACGGGAAAATATATTGAATGTCACTTCCTTAAGCAACTCTGAAATGGCTGATATTTGAAAATCAGACTACAAGTGTTTCTTCAGATGAGTTTCACGGAGATCAGTCTGATGGACAAGGATGGCGACGGGGCCACAGCTATGCACTTTGCAGCCAGTCGCGGTCACACAAAAGTTCTCAGCTGGTTGCTCCTGCACGGGGGTGAGATCGTCACTGACAACTGGGGAGGTACACCGCTGCATGACGCTGCAGAGAACGGTGAACTGGAGGTGAGTACTCCTCATACAATTATACCATGTAGGAATAAATGCCTTGTTCTTTCCTCCGCAAATATTTTGAATTGGGCTAGAAACAGGCAAATGTCTGAACTGATATTCACACTAACTCGGTCACTATGGTTTTCTTTTTCTTTTTTAATGAAACCTACTCAAACTCCTCAAGCTCAGTTTTCGTGCCCGATGCGAGTCTAGCCCAAAGCGCGGTCTAACTGTCTGTATGGATGGAGTTCTTTTCATTCTTATTTTGTTAGGTTAGTACAGGTAGAAGAGAATGTTTGTGTCATTATGCGCCATTGTGAGCACAAACGCATCTGACCAATTTCCGGTACATTTTGTCAATCTGCGCATGTCGGAATAATTTGCTCCGCCAGAAAGTGAACACTCAAGTCCTAATGAGATTGGTGCACAAAGTGCGCTTGTGCAGGTGAAATACAGAGGATGTAGTCAGCCACGTATGTGACATGGGCGGCATTTGGAGACTTTAACTTTCGATGCAACTATAGGCAATGAAAAAGAAAAACACTGAATGAATTCATCTAATTTCAAATCTTGCAAGATTGGGGCCTAGTCTCAGGTCATGTCAAGCATTTCGACATTGTGACTACACATTTTGTGTGGCTTGTATTGTCCCTCCACAGTGCTGTCAGATTCTGGTGGTCAATGGGGTGGATCTGGCCATCAGGGATCAGGATGGCTTCACAGGGGCTGACCTGGCCGAATACAACGGACACTTCCAGTGTGCCAAGTATTTACGCACTGTCGAGAACATGGTGAGCAATGTCATCAACCTGAGACTTTCTTTTCCAGGACTTTGGGGTAACGACCAATCACGTCTCAAACCCAGAAAACAAGTGAGATGTGATTGGTTGCTACCTGATTGCTCTGATTTAATTTCCAAATGTCCCGGCCTGGTGATGAGGAAAAACGTGTGGATGAGTCATTTTCTACCAACACAATATTATTCCTAATGCTGTATTTAGATTAGTAGAACATATTATTGTAATAGGATTTTATTGTAGATTGGGGCTTTATATTAGAGCAAGAAGTCTGCTGACTATTATTTATGTTCAGAACATTATCTGAAGTTTGTTGCCTAAACCTACATCATCACTTCTAATATTTGTGACACTAGAACTGTTAAGGGATTGGCTGTAACTGCATTTTTATGCATTTATATTTTTGCTCTAGACATCAATAGTCCAACACATGCATAAAAGAATGAATAAAACTGGCTTTCAATTTCAGCATGATACAGGTAGTATTCAATGATCACAATGCAATATTCAATAACTGTTGTTAGGTCTTGACATGCCATGAAAATAACACAGGACCTAGTATTTCCAACCTTAAACCTGCCTTCCCTTGTGTGTGTGTGTGTGTGTGTGTGTGTGTGTGTGTGTGTGTGTGTGTGTGTGTGTGTGTGTGTGTGTGTGTGTGCGTGTGCGTGTGCGTGTGCGTGTGCGTGTGCGTGTGCGTGTGCGTGTGCGTGTGCGTGTGCGTGTGCGTGTGCGCGCGTGCGCGTGTGCGCGTGGGCGCGTGGGCGCGTGGGCGCGTGGGCGCGTGGGCGCGTGGGCGTGTGGGTGTGTATTGTCAGCATTAATTGGGCCAATGGGAGCTCCGCAAAGGTACATTCAATGAGGACATTTTGTTCGATCAACAGCTCAAATTTCCATGTCGTTTAAAACCGCTGTAGGAATTGTCAAATGTGCTTTGAGGCTCGCAGGTGCCACAAGCTATTACAATAGGAATCAAGGTCTGATACAATACGCCCAACAGGGCCAAAATGTAGCATTACAATACACGTGTCAGCACAGTATTAATGCTTGAGCACAGTAACCCCCAAGTGGCCAGTGGAACGATAATTCTTCTGCAATCAGGTGGAAACCATTCACCTTCTTGGACTCGCTGCAAATAGGCCCAAGGGACAGTCACCTGCAATCATAAAGCCTCTGGACCAAGAGGCCTATGAGTCGAATAATTGTTTGCCTAGCATCAATACAGAAAAATAATGTTTGACTTCCACCAACAGAGTGTGGAGCACCGGGTTTTGTCTCGGGACCCCTCGCTTGACCTCGCATACAAGGAGCCTGAAAACAAGCAGCAGGATTCGGGCCTCTCGTCCCCAAACACCACCATGCCCCCTACCAGCCAAGCGGCCCACTTTGACATTAGTTCACCAGCCAGCTCCTTGTCTAACTACGGCTCGGCCAACTCCAGCCAATCCAGTACCGGGGAGAAGAGGAGCAGCTTAACATTGTCTCGAGGCACACCGCTGAACACGGCCGCGCACACAGGTCAACTTTTATGCTATTACAAATGATAATCTTCTTACATTTCATCTCCACCTGCTTTCAAAGGTCACTTAAGGTGAATTGCACTTCATTCAAATGCACGCACCAGTCAGTAATGACAGAATAATGTGACATCCAATATTTTCTGCACTGGTCTTAATAGCGTACTCTTATTTATGTATCTGTATTCAAATTGAGGTGAAGTCTTAGTTATTTTAATTGAAAGATTAACTTGCTACTGGTGCTGCTCTCTAGTGGCCAAACAGTAAACTGAGACTTCAAGTAAGTTCAGCGAGGTCAATTTCGGTGTATAAAATTTCATGGAATAATTTTTCCTTTCTCTTTTTCTGTATTATCAAGTTCTGGTTCATTAAATGAAACATTGAAAAGGTTTAATATATGGCAACAGTGTATATGGGCATGAAATAAATGCTCTGTTGTTTTTGTTTCAGGTGCGTCAGAGACAGCCATATCCGACATGCAAGCATACATGGACATGCTAAACCCAGATATCGACCCAGACAGGCCCAAGAAGAGTCACGACTCTGTTTCAACGCTACCACCACCACCCACATTTCCACCCCCGCCTCCCCCACATTCTCCTCCGCCTCCCCCGCCGCCCCCGGGCTATCCGGCACCGAAGCCCCCCCAGGAGGCCTCATCGGTGGAGTTTCTGAAGGTGAAAAGCAACCTGCGCCACGTGGAAGGCAGCAACAACAAGAAGAAGGAGGTAAAAACAATCTTGCAAATTGAAAAACAAAAGTAAGGACAAGTAAGAGGGATTCTTAAAGGAAGTGAAGATAGATGAAAATTCCTCTTCTGAGGAGACTTTCTACAAAATGTTGTCAATATCTGTTGCAGAGCAACACGTTTATTACACAGGTGTGCCTGAGGCTGGCCACACTCAAAAACAATCTTGTGCGACAATCATTTGCCTCACACAATACAACACATCCACGTGTGCCCAAAATAAAGGGCCACTCTAAAATGTCCACTTTTACTGTATTGGGAAAGTTCGTTGGCAATGCACTTGCCACTAGCTGCCATTTCCCCTTGTGCCTCATCAGTTGAGCGATTGCGCTTGTGTAACAGTGGTCACAAAGACGTTATTGTGTAAGAATGGCTCACAAGGCTAATGAAGACGCTCATTACTGAGGCAAGCCTCAGATTTGATGCGCTGTGATGACTATGAACTCAATTCATGTAATGAATCTGGCAACAGATCACTCAACAGTGTGCTGAAAGAGACAAACAGGTAAAATCAGCATCAATACTGCAACGCTAATACTTGATGAGTGAATTATCACTCAGGGCTTATTATATCATGAAAGAGACAACCTATTAGTGAGAATCTCTTTCACTTAATTGGGACCAGTATAAAGCCTGATGAACAAGCTGGATTTTTCCATAAGAATAATGTAGGTCTTTTTTTGTATTTTTGTATTTTTTTTTAACAAGGAAGCCACTCAAGGTAGTGATAGTGGCCTGATGCTTAAGACTGTCTCAAGGGTGAGCTGTGTCAGTCATGTGGGAGGGAGGAATTTAATTAGTCCTGCTCCTTCTCCTCTTTTTACCCAGAAGACCGAGTCCTCATTAAGAATTTAACCTAAGCCTCTCCTTGGGACCACGTGGGCACACCTGCCCGCACACACACACACACACACACACACACACACACACACACACACACACACAATGTGAGCATGCACGATAAACATAGTTACAAAAAAATATTTACTCTTGGTGCTATAGTAACAGCGAAGGCTTAACTCATCCAGGGAATCAGATGAAGTTGCAGTTGAAAAGAACTTCAGTCACTTGATTTGCATTGACTCAAATCAAATGTTTTTGTGGGAATCAGGTAGACAAATGACTGTTTTGCCTGTGACACTTGTAATTCTTTGGATCTTTATTACAGCTGTTCAAAAGTCGATGGACTTTGAGATATGTGATAATGCTACGGAGAGGGAAGCACCGGGTTATTTGTGCTTTACATAACTGGGCAAGTCGGCCAATGGTTGCGTAGTGCAGGCCACCGGTGACATCATCACTTACTGCAAGGCCGGCCCATGAGGTTATTGATGAGGCCTTTGCGTAAAGTGAGAGGGGCAGGTAGAGTGACGGGTGTAGCGCTGAGCAGAGAGAAGAGGTGAGTGACACTCTGGATCTGGTGACAGCTACTCTCTGTGCTCCGCCGGGCTTTGTGGCCGAGGCTCTGTTGAGACGACAGCAAAAGTCCGGGAGACGCTAAACGTCAAGGTAAGGTGTTAAAGAGACGACAGGAACGATGTTGCGTAATAAGTTGAAGGTTTTATTATCCCTGCTGGTGTATTTAAGTAGCAGGATTCCGATTTGTAGCTGATAGTGTTTGTCAGTCTGTCAGTTAAATGGTGCTTATTGGCTTTAGTGTTTCCACTGGTTGTTGTTGTTCTTTTAGACTAAAAGTCCCTGCTTATTCAGCACTTACTCACATATTTGGATTAACAACACAAGAAAATTTGTTTTACAAAACAGGCGCCAGGTAAACTCAAATCAACCACAATACCGCATGCAAAGGAAGGCTGTCGACATGTTTCTATGTCTTGAGATGTGAACTAGTGGGGTTGGGTTGCATTGCGTTGGTTGCGTGGAGGTGACGTTATTCAAAAGCTTTGCTATTGTTGCCCCATCTGCCTGGAGGTTGCTAATCAAACCAATCCATCTGTGTACACCGCTCACGTTACCGTCCCACCTCCCGGACGACTGCCCAGTCGGCAAAGGTTACCAGACTCATCAGTGTTCTGAATGAGGTACTGCAAAAAAAGAAAGAGGTCAGGAGTCAGCTGTCCTCTTACTTTAAAACTGGACACCTGCAAGATGTATGGGCGTCTTACTCAAGAATATGACGCATGAGTAGAGAATGGAATTCTGAAAATACGGGGTAGCATTGCCACGAGAAGCCCGTACTGGTTGAGTTCCATGTTAAAATCCTCTGCTAATTCATGTTGAATATTCTTATTGAGACTTCAATGTGTGACCTTTATGAATCCAGGAGATACTGTAGGTGAAAGTGAAAGTCCTTGCTGCTATGCGCCTCTTACTTTAAGCTGTATATACAAAACTGTAAAGTCTCATGCTGCTTATGTTGTGTGCTTCCTATTTGAAACACAAATGCCAACGGTGCACTGCAGCTGAATACAAGCCTTGTTCAGTTATTAAAATAAAGCCGCTTTGTCGACTGGAGGGCTAATCTGGAAAGAAAAGCCATTTGCCACCATGTTGCACAAAACATTTCATCCAAACTAATATTAGGCGAAATATTTACTGCTGAAGTAAATTGGCCGTGGCTGTATTTATGCCAAATGCATTTTGAAGTTAGCTTTACAGTAATATAAGTTACTTAAATTATTATTTTTTTGTTTGCTTTAGCATCTGACAGTGGGAGAACACCACGACAAGCTGCGGCGTGCAGACTCCAACAGAAAGTCGAGGAGCTTCAATAAGCAGCCAAGCACTGGGGACTACTACAAGACCCTGGGGAGTGACAGCGCCGAGCTCCGTGGGAGCAAAGACATGGCACCAAAGGAGGAGGTAACCGTCACACACTTAAGCACGTGCCTGCATGCTAGACAGTGAAGGTAATTAAGGCATGCACTCGTCTAGACTAAAGTTAGGGCAAATCTTTTTAAAGAGGATGGCAATGAAAATGAAAGTGGGATTTAGCTTAATGGTGAATTGTTGGCATTAGGTTACCGTGGCAATATTTACCTGTGTATTATGCCACTCGGCTGGTTACATAATCCACTGTCCTTTTGAGCTATTTGTTTGCCACATGATGCAAAGAGCCCCCTCATTTCCATTGAGCCTCCACCTTGCTGTATAAACTGTCAAACAAGCGATGATGGAGCTCATTTGGACAGCCGGCCAAATTTGATTTATTTAAGCATTCACCGTCCAGATAAATTAGGTACTCTAGAAGTGCAGTCGAGAGGTTTACATATTATCATTGTTTCAAAGAAACAAGAACAGTGGAAGTGATAAAGACACAGATTTGTTTGCATTATTGTTGTAGTCTGACCAATGATTTATTGACATGTTTTTACCCCACTCTTGTTTGGCACAATTACCGTATTTGCCGGTGTACAGGTCGACTCGGTGTATAAGTCGACCCCCTAAAATTCGACGGAAATTTACGATTTTATGATATATCCTTTGTATAAGTCGAGCTCAATTGTTGCATTATATTAAACTTCAAAATTCAATATGCGAAATTTATTGACGAAATGTGTTCAAATTCCGGGAGGCCGTGCGCATGCGGCTGTTTATAAGCACCGCGGAGGAGATCGCGGCCGGCGAGCTCGCGCACGCCACCCGGCACCAACGGGAGGCCGGAAATAGCTCCAAGCCGAGCGGATCGGCACTTTATAAGCACCGCGGAGGAGATCGCGGCGCCTCATTGGACTTCCAGCGGCCGGCGAGCTCGCGCACCCGCCCGGCACATCCGGGAGGCCGTGCGCACGAGCCAAGTGGCCGAAAATAGCCCCCGCCGAGCGGATCGGCTGTTTATAAGCACCGCGGAGGTGGTGGCGGCGCCTCATTCGACTTCCAGCGGCCGGCGAGCTCGCGCACCCGCCCGGCACATCCGGGAGGCCGTGCGCACGAGCCAAGTGGCCGAAAATAGCCCCCGCCGAGCGGATCGGCTGTTTATAAGCACCGCGGAGGTGGTGGCGGCGCCTCATTCGACTTCCAGTGGCCGGCGAGCTCGCGCGCCCGCCCGGCACATCCGGGAGGCCGTGCGCACGAGCCAAGTGGCCGAAAATAGCCCCCGCCGAGCGGATCGGCTGTTTATAAGCACCGCGGAGGTGGTCGCGGCGTCTCATTCGACTTCCAGCGGCCGGCGAGCTCGCGCACCCGCCCGGCACATCCGGGAGGCCGTGCGCACGAGCCAAGTGGCCGAAAATAGCCTCCGCCGAGCGGATCGGCTGTTTATAAGCACCGCGGAGGTGGTGGCGGCGCCTCATTCGACTTCCAGCGGGCCGCGCACTCGCGCACGCCGCCCGGTTCAAATTTTCTAAGTGCAACGCACAATGAGATGCATGAGAAACGGCCTTGGTTACCATCACATTTGAAGCGATGAATACGAAGTTAAATTTTATGACTCGGTGTATAAGTCGAGGTCGATTTTTTTCGGTCGATTTTGGATCGAAAAAGGTCGACCAATACACCGGCAAATACGGTATGTGAAATTGTAAATGGATGCTTGAAACATCGATGTGTAATAAATATGATGTCAAAATACAGATTAATTAATCGCTCCTGTTTGTTCCAAAACATATGGGAAGAGATCTTGAAAGAAAAATTACCGCATAATAAATTTAAATCCCTGTACTGAACGGGGGTCGCCGTTTGATTACTTTTCAATACTTTTTTATATTTGAGATTATAGATTTATTTTTAAAAGATGTTGCACAATATTCATTCAATTATTTTTAGCATGCAATGAAAGCAGATCCGTTTTATTATTCTTTTTAAATGTTCCAATCTTCTTTTCCCAATAGCATTTATTTATTTATTTATTTATTTATTTATTTGATTTATTTATTTATTTGGAAGATGGTGGTCACAAACCTTGACACAAAAGGACGTTCCAATTATAATTACCAATAAAATAGGACCTGGCATAAAAGAATGATTTAAATAGCTTGGAATGAAAAGATTAAAACCAATACAGTACAGAACAATCCCATCTATTATTGAGTTGATTTGTTGCCACATACCTCCACACTCAACGAGGTCTGTCAAACACAATCATCTGTGTCTGGAGATGTATTACTATAATCTCATGGGAATCAGGAGTGGGCGCACTTGCCTGATATGGGAAATAATCCCCATTGAGCCAATTACAGCCTCAGAGGGGCCCCTCCCGGTCTCTCGAGCAGATGGGTCGGCTAATCAGCGGCACGTGCCGCCGGGCCTCATCTGGACACTAACCTCCCCCAAACTCCCTGGGGGGCATGGAGAGTAAAGGGGCCTCCGATGATGGGCACGCGTGCGAAGAATAAAAGGGGTGGGGCTGATTCTTTGTCACGGTCCATTAACTCGCTTCCAGCAGGGTTCAGAGTGTGTCAGACGCATGCAATGGTGGGCGTGGGGGTTCAGCACTATCACTTACAGCAGCAGATGGCTCGTGCCCAACTGTTTAGCCTTGCTGTTTCCCCTGGAGAGTGGGCCATATTAGCTCTGTTATTGTGTCGGAGTCTATGAGTTGATTAAATGCAGCAGAGGGGGGGCGACCTCTAACAGGGATGCGCTTACATCTGTCACAAGCAATAGTCTGCGCAAGAAATAAAGAGATCCCTCATCCGAGCGGGTGTTTGAACAGGCATTCCGGGTCGGAAGATTGATTTTGACACAACTTGGTAAGAATTGTTAAGAATTTCCCGTGGTGTCACTTTAACAAGCCCAGAATTCACACTAAGACAATTTGGGAGTGAATTGAGACGAAATGATCATTATTTCAGTATTCATTCTTGTAGAGAAATATTTGTGTGGTGGTGTGCCGTGAGAATTTTGAAATTTAAGATGGGTGCTTTGTCCCAGCTAAGGTTGGGAAGCACAGATTTACATTGCATGATTTGTTTTTTGGTCATCTGTGTAAAAAGGACAACATTGTAAAAATGATCCCTGTTCACGCAAACCTGTAAAAACAACTGATTGACAGACCATGTCAAAAATAGTCCAGTTAGGACCCCACAGGTTTTAGAGCTGAGGTTCTTTGACCATAAATTTATTGACCCATCAGTGTTGTCTGAATAATAACTGAAATTGAAATTCCTTTGCACAAATTTGAATGACCTTGTCTACAAATTAGTCGGCCAAGTAAAAAGTATGGGAAATAATCCCCATTGAGCCAAGGAGTTTTCAGAGGAAGATAACGATTGTTCCATTTTGTTAACCCTTCCTTTCAAATAATCAGAAAAACAAGATAGCATAATTCTCACAGCCGTAGGTTGCAATCTTTATAGGTCACAATGTACTCTTGCGTGCACAGAGAATACGTGATATCACTAATGATGGGTTCACACTTATATGCCCAGGGCTCTGTTTTATTGGAGGAGCCTGGCGATGGCTCCACCCAAGCATCTGAAAATGGCACTGCGGAGGAAACAGCCCCAGCCCCAGCACCACCACCACCACCACCTCCACCACCTCCCCCTCCTCCTCCAAGCAACCCGACGCCAACACCCCCAACACCTCCTCCGTTGCCACCGGACACACCGACAACCCAGAATCACTCTGCCAACATCTCCAACAAACAGCGACGTGCATCTTCCTCGTCAGGAAGTGAGTTTCCCTTGACTTCAAATGCCCTATTGCAATTGAAAAGGAGGTTGAACATATATTTACAAACATTTTCAAAGATTGGAATCCATTACTTCTGGTGTATCAAATAAATTTTTGTTTGGTCCCATTTCTTAAGACAAGCATATTAAAGGCAAGAAATCTCTCAAGGTAGAGATGTATTGCGCCTAACACTGCAGCCCTGAATAATTTATCTGAAATTCACGATGCAGGGCTACCATTACCTTCTGAGCTGGTTTAGTGTTCGGCCATTTCTTAAAGTGCGTCCGTGTGTTACATGCTGCTGACTGACTGTGTACTGCAACAGGTGCCAGGAAGTCTTTTCTAAGAACACAACTCTGCGGCGGGGTTTAGGTTGGAAATAGTGTCCTAACTAACAACCGCTTGTGCTAACATTTGAAAATAAAAAATATTTATTTATTCTGTAATACTGTAAGACAAATTGTGTCTTTTGAAATTTTCAATTAGATTTTGTAAAAATCCAGTATCAGTGTGCCACTTTTCAAAACTTCAATAGCAGCTTTTACTCACAAAAGTAATCATCTTAACAAATGAATCTCAACCTTTGACCCAAATAATTAACTTACCTAAAACTATATTCCTCATTTGTACTGCACATGACTTTTGATGACATGAAAAAACATATACTTGGTTACAAAGAGTGCTGTCGAAACACTCCAATACTTTTGCAACTTGGAATCAGTTTCTTGAACATTTTATCTTCTTGCTTTCTGTTGTTTTCACACTTGCATCGTACCATCTTTGTCTGCTTACGATATTTGTCTATTTTTATCTCTGCTTTTGCCTGCCATGGTCTTTCCTCACTGCTGCTCTTTCAAGGCGGGGGTCTCTCTGCTCCACAGGCAGAGGGAGGGGCACTAAGACAAATGAAGAGTAAGTAGAGTCCACAAAACAACTATATACATTGTGTTTCCCAATAAGTCCATTCCCTGATATGAAACGACAGCGTTAGGCAAGATGCCCTCTGATTGGGGGGGGGGAACTAAATGTGATACCCTCAGATAGGTGGTTTCTCACTATAAAAAAATTGCCGGTTTGTGAGACACCAAGGCAATAAAACAGACACTAAGCTGCAAACCAATAATTCTGGACTTTAATACCTTTAAAAAAGTCCTTATATTCAGTTGTCTTGTTTTTGGCTAATTGCAGCAAAGTGATAATACATTAGAAGCCATATTTGACATTGCTATGGAATTGTTTGACTCTTGAGATGTCCCTTTTCTTACTTTCTTCACCCTCTTACCATCATTTTGACTCAAATTGACATTGGTTTATTTGTCCAAGAAGTCTTTGGAGCATGGAATGTTTTTTTCACGGCAAAGTCCAACCTGGCTTTACTGTTGTCATTGAATGTTAATTGTAGGTTTACTTCCATGATGGAGTCATTTCTTGTCCAAATCTACAAACGTTTTTTTTTTACTTCTGTTTCTATTGTGGTCTTTCGCTTTCAAGGATTTTTCTTTGTTTGGAGGCAAAGAAATTGATTATTCAGCTTTTCACTTACAAAAAAAAAAAAAGGTTGTTTGTAGTGTACTGGAGTCAGTTCACAATTTGAATCAGCATTCCATCTGAATCAGTGTTCCCCACATGTGTCAAGTGTACCTTATCCAGAGTTGTTTTGCTGTGTTGTGAGGAAAGCAAGCTAGCCAATGGCGAACATGAAGAAATTGTGTATCAACTTGGCTGTGGTGATTTTGACTAACAAGCTGAGTGTGTGTGCGTGCGAGTGTACGTGTGCGTGATAATTCCTTGCCAGCTTGCCAATGGCTCGCTGTCACTTTCAGTTAGCGGTGATTCCTTTAGATTTTCCACCGACCGTGTTGATGGGGCTTTAACAGGGTACTGCTTTCTCCTCCCGGAGGGAGAGTGCAACAGAGTGAGGGAGTGTGAGGAGGGGTTGCCGGGTGCTAGGGCTTTGGCGGCCAGTTGCGGTGACCTCGACAGGGAACTGTTTGACGTGAAGACTCTTTTATTTTCATCCAGCAATTAGAGATGACTGAGGATATTCAACTTATTTGAGGTTTTTCTCTAAAGAAGGTGAGGTGTGAATTGCCTAGACTGTGTTTTGTGCAAATAGTGAAATGCTAAATGGTGTATGAAGTTTCATTTGGTGAAAGTTATAAAGGAAACCTAAAGCTCCTCTCTTACTTGAGTTGTATTGTTTTTATTAATGTGATTGTTTTGACGTGAGAGTCAGCTGCTGGGGTTTTATTTGAATTTGGTTACTCATTTACTAATATGCATTCATTATATTTCTAAAATTTACTGTGCCTATAAAATAGACAGTGTGACATTTTCCGACATTTATTGTAAAGTCAGTCATTGTAGTCCCTAAAAAAAATTAAAAGTGTTTCTTTGTAAATGGAATTAGGGGTCAAAGCTTAAGTATGTGTCGAAGGTTGCTGCATTGTTCATTGTAAGCAGATTAGGGGCTGTGGATGCTGAATACGTACATTTTATAACAATCCATTCTTAAACTGAAAGTTCAGCAGGTCCAATTTAGCATCAGGTGAGCCCCTTTTCGTTTGCTTTAATGAAATTGGACCGCTTCTGCCTGAATTGCACAAAGATGTCTGGTAAGGTGACACTTAAATGCAATTTGGAGTCTTTTGAAGAGGGCAGATGTCTCTCTGAAACAGTTGTATGATATGTTTTAAGAACAAAATATGGCTAATAATAAAGAGTGTCCAAGCCAGTGATCCACCAATCTGGATATGTTCCATGTCAACAGTAACACTTACCTGATTGGATGAAATATCAAGCATGCCAAAAATCACTTTGTCGCTCCCTCTATTCCATCTTGATTCCTTAATAATTCTGCATAATTGTTTTTTTTTTAGGCACAAAATCTTTCAACATGATGTCCCCCACTGGTGATAACTCAGAATTGCTGGCAGAAATCAAAGCCGGAAAGAGCCTGAAGCCGACACCTCACAGTAAAGGCTACACCACTGTCTTTTCCAACAGTGGGCCAACAGGCAACAACGTAAGCGCCCGCGATTGCGTGACATTTTGTCTCATGCCTTGGATTTGGGGAATTACAAAGTATGCATTCGTTAGAATCACATCCAACCTGTTAAAAGTCCATTTGTGATTTTTGCATTTGTCCAGGGAAACACTGTCTCTCCACCAGAGACTCGCCCTTGTAGCCCGCCATCCAAGACGTCATCCCCACGCACGTCCAATACGTCAGTCACCTCTCCACCCACAACGCCGAGTCCCACTCCTAGTCCACCTAGCACGGGAACCTTCAGGAACATGTCAGCATCAGCCAGCTTGGAGCAAATACACTCCCATTCAGTAATCAATGGAAGCAGCATTACTGGCACGGCAGCAGCACAATCGGGGAGAAAGTCAAGCCTTGCAGACGTGGAGGCGCTCGTACCCACGCACGATGAGCAGGGTAAAGCCATCCCCGAATGGAAGAGGCAGGTGATGGTACGAAAGCTTCAGGTCAAAGTGCAAGAGGAGGAGGAGCACAAACGCAAGGTAGGCACGGCAGCTGCCCTTCTTGTCACATTCGAGCCATCCCATTTGTGTTGTCAAGAATTTGAAAGCAGAACGTTTAACAGCCTGGTTTTGCTTGACAGTAATGAACACAACAAATGGAATGTAGCTTGATTTAGAAGTGGGTTTTTTGTGACCATGATTTTTGTGTGCGAAGAATAAAAGTAATTGTAGTGGATTGGAAATTCCCCCCCAAAATGAAAATGAATCTAGTTTGTTTAAAACTGCTCTCCAAGTTTGAATGCTCCTAGAGGTTGGCATTTCTTAAGGATAACGCTGCATGTTTTGCATGTTTGGAGTCTTTGGAGTGATAGGAAGACTTGACTCCACTGCCCATCACAGCATCAAAACACTTGATGAATGAATTTCACAGAGTGAGCCATTGTTGGATGATGGAGTGATTTGTGGTTTCAAGTTGATACATGCAGATTCAGTGGTGTGATGTCGAGCCCATTCACACTACAGTTCAAACAACAGTCTTCAACAAAACGCATACAAAAAACTGAAGGTGCATTTGAATCATACAACTTGTGCGGATAAATATATTTTATTCATATTATTGTTTACATCAGAGTGATGTGGTGCACAATGCTTAACCACAACTGATTCCGAATATGTCAGCTCTATTGCATTACCAACCAAGCCATGCTTTTTAAATATGTTTAGGTGTCACTGTTGCACGAATTATGGGCGTCAGCGGTGATCATTCTAATGCAACCGGCCTCATGCAACTTAACAATTTATTCAAAACATAAAATAAGTTTAAGTGTTTTTTGATAAATGCTGATAGTTAAATAAAGAACTTGACAAAATTCAAAAGAGCAGATATGAAAATAGATGTATATATACCTTACATAATCATCTATATTATGTACATACCTTACATAATCATCTATATTGGGTAAATGCAAAGGCTGAATCAAAAGAAAAAATTGGGGCAACATGTCTTATTTTACCTTTAAATGATGCCTAAAGAGAGGCAGTGCCATTGCACCACTAAATCCATGTAAAGCCAGTGTGTCCTAAAGGATGTGCAATGAAGCATGTGTTTCAACAAGGAACTTGGTGCTGAAGAGTCCATCCCCTCCTCTCCACTTTCTTGTCTCTTGGTCTTCTCTGACCTCTGATTTAGTTTGCGGCGAGTGGGCACTACCATCCTCAGGAATGGCACTACTCCCACATCCACAATGCTATTTTGGGACCATTTGGGGAACTGATGACCGAGGGTGATCTCAACTGCATTGAGAAGCAAATTGAGAACCTACAAGTGATGCACAAGGTCTCCGAAGTTGAGAAGGAGCTGGAAGAGCTCGAGCAGGAGCTGCATCAGCTTCTACCCCTTTCTGCAGCGCTCAATCAAGGACATTTTTCAGTCAATCCAAAGCAGGTGCATGGCCAAGCTGAAGATCTTCCAGCCTGGTGCAGCAAAATTTCTACCTTGCTCAAGAGCATGGCCATTCTTCTTGCCACACTGGGGGGCAAAGAGATTGACATTCTGGAACTGTTAAGCCCCGGATATTCTCCAAAAGGGACAAAGAATGTGGCAGCCGTTCAGCCTGATCCAGCGACGGGATTTATTGGGCGCTCTCAGTCGTTCTCTACAAAAGAAGATGTGGAGAAGGAGATGAAGCAGTTTGGCGTATCGGTGAAGAACCTCAAGGCAAATTATGAAATTCAGTCACAACCTGCGAGTAGCAAAGAAACACGGGTGTATAAACGCCAGAGCTCACTTCCAGTTGTAAGCAAGTCGAAAAATAGTCCAGAGAGTATTTGTCAAGATGACCCATGTTCTTCTGTTGGCTCGCCTCAGTCCCACACCAACGGTTCTCTGCCTTTACAGGAAGAGCCGGTATTGAAACTTGTTGAAGAGCCAGTCATCGGAGCATCTCATGCTCCTCAAACCTATGCAGCCACGGAGATGATAGCTCCAACTAAGATTGAGGAGTTTAACCAGGTTCTTTCTGCAGACTCCTTTTTAAACAATCACCAACTAACAAGAAGTTTGGAGGTGCAGACAGATCTGAGCTATGTTCAGGAATGCATTGAAACAAGGAAAGAGAGGATTGTCTTCCTGTTCCTAGAACACTGGCGCAAATACACCATCTCTGAAGCTGGACGAAGAGGAAATAATCTGGATGTGAGCTGGGAGAACTTCAGTCAGGCTAACATGGAGGACGGGAGTGTTGGACAGATTCACAGAGAAGACGATAAGCTCCTCCTTTTCATGAAGTCCAAGCAAGTGGTGGGGAAACTGATCGGCCACTGGAGGACCATCATGAGCCAAGTGCCCAGCCGTCAAATTCGCAGGCTGAGTCGAGCCCAGATGATCTACTGGCCCGAACACTTCTTGCCACACATCAACGGCTCACCTGTGAGCTACGAAAGCCTGACGCTTGATCTTTTCATGCTCGGATACTTCCAGCTGCTGGAAATGAACATGTCGCGCGATGAGCGCAAATTCCGCCACCTCTTGTGCTATGAGATGTTTGATCGCCTCGGAAGGCATCAGTGGAAAGTCATCAAGCAGTTTCACAAGGAGGTGATGGGAGAAATTGAGAGAGGAACGAGAGACTGGCTGGATGGTTTTGAGGACATCAAGCTGAAGTACTTTGGGGACTCTGATGACGAGGGAGGTGTAATGACGGCCTCTCTGCATTCGATGTCTCCTGAGGTGGCCTTCATTCCAGTGGAAGAGCCCCTTCCGCCCCCACCCTGTCATCCGCCACCCCCTCCGCCTCCAAATACACATCCTCCCTCGCCATCTCAAATCGATTTGCCTTTTGTCTCCCCCGCTGCAGCCCTAGATGCTGCATTGGATACCAGCCAGTGTGGGGAACAGAACTCACTTCCGGACTTGGTCAATAATTCACAGACGGATTTAAAAAACAGTGAGCATATGTCACTAAATGAGCCGAATGCTCAGCATGATGAGATAAGGAGCGTGACGAACATGCAAAATACTGACGCAACAAAAAAAGCCGAGACACTCCCGTGCACCGCAGAAAGCAAAGAAGCGGTTCCAGATGAAGACGTTACTGTAAAAACCACCACAGAAGCAGTTGCTCAAACTCGAGGAAAAGATGATTCCATTAACGTCATCTATGAACTCAAGGAGTTTAGCAATGAGGAGATCATTCGGTACATTGATCGAAGCTTCGCGTTCTGGAAGGAAAAGGAAGCTGAGCTTTTTGACATCTAAACATGTCTTGACTATAACTCCGCATTACAGCAGACAGAAAAGGCATAACTTGCAACATCAGTATAATGAGCATACACTTCCCAGCAAAGAAAGGGAAATAATTGGTTGATTCCTTTATTCACCTACATGGGAAAGAAAGAAATCATTTTCTTTGACAATGAATAAAACATTTAATTAATATGCAGTGAGTTTCTAAAGACTCTTACATCTCTTATGGCTGAAACAGTGGTTCTTAACTTTGTTGGAGGTACCGAACCCCACTAGTTTCATATGCGCCTTCACCGAACCCCTCGTTAGTGAATTTTTTTTTTTTTTTTAAATTCAAGACATAGATGTTTTTTACTAATGCACACAATGAGCTGTGCATGAACATCACCTTGTTCAAAGAACAAAACCAACACAATGCATGAACTCGCAACAAATTACATACTGGCAAATCAGAAGCGATAAAACAGGTTTGTTCGGACCTCCTCAGTGGGGGCTCTGTCGAACCCCTGAGACCGACTCACCGAACCCCTAGGGTTCCATCGAACCCAGGTTAAGAACCACTGGGCTAAAAGGAAATGTAAATCTTTTTGTCTTTTCAAAAACTGGTTTTATTTTATGTGCTAGACCTCTGAATCAATTTTAGATATGGAATATACAACAACACTGCTTAATGGACTGAAGATCTGAATTGGCATTAGAAATCTATTTGTCACTGTGATCTATTCTGCATTTTCACAATATTTTTGTATCATTTGTGTGCTTAGAGAGTTGCCTGATTTAAATGTGTGTTAGTATTTGACTGGATAAATAAAGTTGTTTTTCATTTTTTGTGAATAAGTACAGTAATCTCATGAGGTCTTTGGTAAAACAGAAAACTTCCTAATGGCCAAGGTCATTTTTTTCTCAGTTTTTCTTCTCCCCCCCCCAAAAAAAAACCCTGAACCAAATAATGAATATATTTAAGAATTTTATTCATAAATGGAGAATCACTTAATCTGTTCGGTTTAGACCAGGGATGTCAAACTCATTATTTTCACGGGCCGCATTATAGTCATAGCTTCTTTCGGAGGGCCATTATGACTGTCAATCCAAATAAATGTATGAGCACCTCATATTATATACAGTAAAAGCTACAAAACAAACTGACAAATAACTCGTTTCCAAATCAGACGAGTAAAAACTGGACAAAGATTAAAAAAAAAAAGATATTATTAAAAGTGAAGTCAATTTGCAATTCTAGTAATGAAACACGAATTCGATGCACAATTTGTCTTCACGGGCCACATAAAATTATGTGGCGGGCCGTATCTGGCCCCCGGGCCTTGAGTCTGACACCTGTGCTTTGGCCTTTTAAGGTTTGATTTTAGCAAAAATAGCCAGCATTGAGAAAAGATAACATCTGGTCATAAATATATAAAGACATAAGCCATTGTTTTATGAAGGTGACAATATTGTAAACAGAAGCTGGACCAATACAAAGAGACAAGATGTTATCTTGGTTGTGAGACATTGAACTGTGAAGTGGTGTACTTTTGTCGTTACGTCCTACTGCATTGAGATTACCTTCCAATAACCCGCTTAGCAACTCCCGCTGTCGTGCTATCTTTGACTTAAGGAGGTTATAGCGACTCTTTATTAATTGCAAAGGAATGCGTTAACGAATATCATTGTAATGAACGTATTGAATTGATGGATTCAAGAGTTATTTAAGATGATGAGATGCATTTGCGATTAGTCCATTTTTTATTTATTTTTTTGCCAAGGTTAGCTGTTAAATCATTGCCTTGCCCAAGTGATTTTAAGGGACTTGAAACACAACATCACAATTAACTTCCATAATGCACGAATTTGGGACTGCAGGCAACTTCAGCTGACTCACAGAAGAACAGTAAGTAGTCTTGTTGCATTGATGACAACATATTCAGTGCAAACATTTGATCACATTCTGCAAATTTACTCATTTATGATTTGCTTTGCTGGTTTTTTTTTTTGTTTTTTTTACGTCCTTTAATTCCCAGGGGAATAATGAAACATTCATGATATAGATCATCTTCCCTAGATTCCTTTGCCAAGACAAGTGAAACACTTAAACAAGAGAAATGCATTGAGGGTAATGTATCTTGTCAGGTCAAAAAAAAAAAAAGAGAGAATCGAAGATGGCTGCCCTCTTTGCCATCCCTCCTCACATTACAGGCTAAAAAGAGACAATAGGCTCCGATTACTCGTCAGCGCTGTCAGAGAAAACGTCATGTGTTGACTCAGAGAAACAGGAGCGGAATACTTAATAATGCGCCCTGTTTGGTGCATGTGAAACATGCATATGCATGGGACAATGCTTTGAGAGTCTTCCATTAAGGCTTTTTAGACTGGGAGAATGTGGTTGAATACAGGTTTGGACAGCTGCCGTGTCTGAACACAAGATAGTATTCTGCTGGTCTGATCTTTCTGCACTAATACCGCTAGCGGCGCAACAATGTATTTATTTATTTATTGACAACTTAATTCATTTTTGATTCAAAATTATTATCAAATAATTGACATCCAGGAGAACTTGTTTGACTCTCGACGATTCTCAAGTTTTTGTAGTCCTTGATAAATGCAAACGGATTATGTTTGTGTCAAAATAAGACAATTGCAAACATCGTTGACTTTGGTTTACAGACCAAACTCGTAACTGAATCATAATAGATTTGTTTGCATTTTCTGCACAGTCGATTTAAAATGTGCTTTTGTTTAATGAAGGGATGAAAATTCGAATTATTTTAATGTTTAAAAAAGACTGTTTAAAGATATAAATAATATGTTAATATAATGTGCAAAAATGTTCAAATAGAATGTGAATGAACAGCAATTACTATAGTGGATATTTCGAAAACTTTCAAGTGGATGTATGCTTATTTATAAGTTGCATTGAAAAATAATTCCTTGATTAATTGAGCTTTTCTCTTGCCCGTAAACAATCAAATTTATACAGTCAAATACCCATCCCCAGCAACAGAACTCAATTGCGTTTCTACTCCTTGTCCTCACAAAAAAGGGAACATTTATTGAATGGGGCTAAGCGACAGAGAGCATGCGTGCACGGGGGCGACACAAGGATGTACTCACACATTATTTGTCATTCTGCTGATCTTGGCAGGCGGATGAGGAAGCAGCGCGCCTGGCCTCCATGCCCGCCTGGAGGAGAGACATGATGAAGAAGAAAATGGACGAAGAGAGGTGACTAACATAGCTCTGTTGGGGAACTATGAAGTTTTATCTAATCTATGTAATCCAATCTTTTTTTCTTTTTTTAATGAAAAATATTATTATCATTTGGAGTTTTGTTTAAAACCTTTGAAATTATTCTCTAACAGTTGATGACTTGAAAATTATTATGCTGCATTTGCATAATAATTTTGAATGCGGTGCAATTATTACTTAAAGACTTTTCTCAGCGCTAAACAAATTATATCAATTTGGAATTTAATGTTTATGTGACCTGATTAGGAAATCACAATGTATCCTTGTACTGTTTGGTACCCTGCAAAATTCTTTTTGATGTTTACACCTTTTCCTCTTGTCCTTATGTCCTCCTGATGTGACAGGGAACAAAAAAGGTAAGAAAAATAACTGCTTTCTTATATGTATACACACACGATCTTTAAAATTGTGCCTTTTGTGACAACTCGCAATAGATTGCCTGTAACTCTGAGCACTTTGATTAATTGGTATTAAACAAATTCGCACAATTAGGAATGCTCTATAGAATATCTATGTGATGTATCCATTTAAATATATGTATATATATATGCACTTGGATGGAACTAGTGAATCAATTTACTAACTGCCGTGTCAGTTTACGCTGCTAGGTGGTGCCATTTACATTTTTATATCCCTTAGGCCAGGGGTGCTCAATACGTCAATCGCGATCGACCAGTCGATCGCCAAGCTACTACTGGTTGATCGCATGACGTTAAAAAAAAAAAAAATTACTGTATGCTAGAATCCAGCCCATCGCTTGATTGACATACAGGTAGGCCTGTCGGGAGGCAATCACAGTGACTACAACCCCTCACCGCAGCATGTTTAACGGCCGCGCACACACAAACCGCCAAAGTTTATAAGCTAATCAACGCACGCACTCGCTTTTTTCTTTTAAACAAAAGAAACTTTATGACCATCAAAAAATGAGTGGGGTTGCTGGACCAAGAAGCCAAAAACGTATCACTTTCTTACGGAATGGGAGTTGGACTTTTTTCTCACAATGTCATTTTCTAAGTGCGTTACAAAAATACACGCACTATATTATTTATTTATTTATTTATTTATTTATTTATTTATTTATTTATTTATTTATTTATTTATTGTAGTGGGAAGATCTTTGTGACTTGGTCATTTTAAAAGTAGCTCGTAAGCTGAAAAAGTTTGAGCACCCCTGCCTTAGGCAGTGAGAATGTGTGAGGAAAAGTATAAGCCACACTTGTGCTCATTAGAACACAAAAAATAACAACTTTATGCTTAGAAATATTTCTCATAGTATCCTTTAGCTCAGATAATACATTTACTTTTAGCAGCATGCCTATATTAAAACCCAAAAGTATAAATATTAGACAGCCGTAATAGACCACGAGTATAACCTGCAACATCCCCCCCGCGTATATATTGCTGTGTCCTTTGTTGTCTAAAAGAAATATTTACAAGAAACGGTATGTGTTTTTAAAACAAATTCAACCTTTGCCTTCCTGAATGCATTTAGGAAAGCAGAGGAGGAGGCCAAACAGGCCAAGGAGGTAGAGCAGAAGACCGAGCAGGAGCGACTAAGGATCCTGGGTTACGACGAATCTAAACTTGCCCCTTGGCAACGACAGATCATCCTCAAGAAAGGGGACATAGCCAAACAGTGACCTGGCCTTCCCGCTTTCTCTTCCGCTCATGGGCCCCTTCCCATCACCAACTCAGCCACAATTCCCAAGGCCTTCCTTCACTGATTGCTTTTCTCAACCCTTATGCTTGTCTGTGCCCTCTGCGGGAGCAGCTCAACACCACTCCCGACGATGTCACGTCTTTGTCTCTCATCATCCAGACACGGAACTGATGCAGGCGAGGCCTGTGGCTCGCCTTAGTCCTCGTTAAAAGTCTCATGGACACAAACTTTAAGCAGTAGTATAGCTTCGGCATGCAAAGTTTGCCCTCACGCAAGACCTTTTCTTTAAACTGCATGTGTCCTTAATTGTTTGCTTTACCGCTAATTCAATGTGTTTCTCTTAGATGTTGTCATACAAACGGCGAGTGACAAAAAAAAAAGCTTAGCAATGTTGCCATGGGAAGGAGTTAAGAGATATCTGCTTTGTACAGTCCACGCACTCGCCGTTATGTAACACCATTGACATACTAATCAATTAATCTATGGTATGAAGACATTTTTGTATGATGGTCATAGAAGCGCCACAGTTGTCATTCTTTCACATTTTGTGGATGTGTACATTTCAGCAAAATCAAATGCATGTTAAAATTGTTCTAAATCAGCACTGGAAAAATTAAAGGCTACGTTGATCATAATTCATTTTTCTATTGGTTACTGCTATTGTGATCATGAATGTGTGCATTGTTGCGTAATTTGCTTAAGCAGGATGTAATGGAATAAATATATTTAACCTAGGTCCCAGTTATCCTGTTACACTAACAAATAAACACACATAATATTACTTAAACACTGCAGGTTATTTGGATAAAGTCTAGTTCATTTTTACAACATGCAGTTTGTCAACACATTGAGTACTGCACAAGTATATTTATCACTCGCCGAATGAGGATTATTATTACCATCATTTTATGAAATTTAATGTTTTTTTCTGCAGCAAGAAAATATCTTTAAGGTAATAATCAAACTGCTGAATATTTAGTATAGAGTGAATGACAAAGTAAATATAAGCAAAGCTTGTAGTCGTCATTAATATGCAGGTGTATAAATATAGTATGTTATGTACATACAGTAAATTAATTTTTAAACGCTCTCGGAAAAGCTATATCGTATAAATGTTTACAGTAGAGAGAGTAATCATTTAATGAAGCTTGCAGTGCACACCTTATGTTATCATCATTTGGAAATAATTACGGACTCATCAGCTGCCATATGATGTTGAAATTTAAAATGATGTATTCGCCATTTGATTTTTCTATGCATATAAACCCTGTACATAGTCACCTTCTCTGATCATGATACTGTCAGTGTTTGCATATTGGATCTCAGCCTTGATTGGATGGAATGCTGTCTAATACCAGAAAGCATGATTATGTTTTCAGACTGTTAAAATCAAAGGAAATAAATCGAAATTGCAAAAAAAAAAAGGGTCGCACTGTGCTTTTGTTGACTGAAAGGGCAAGAGGTGGGTGATTCATTTCATTGAGCAGAATTTAAAAGGTCGAAAAGAAATGGGTAACCTCTCAGTGATGTGGTGTAGGTTGCGTGCTTGCTACACCACCTAAACAAAAAGAAAGGGATGTTTTCACAGCCTAAAGAGAGAGAGTGGGGGGGGGGGGTTGAGCTCACCTTTAGGTAGAAATAAATTTGCAACGATGATGGTTAGAGTGCGTTCTTATTGTCCTGTAGGGTAAACTAATGGCCACTAGAATGCGCTCACGGCCTGTTGGAAGTTACGAAATCTATAAACCAACAAACCTGGGGAAGAATAAAAGCGTAAACAGATTAAAAGACTGCATAATACTTGCAAAATTATTTAATCTCGACATATACATTTATAAACTACATTTAGGAAATATTAAAATTGGCTTCCAGAAGAAGTATAAATATTATTTTTAAAGGGTGAAAAAAAGTTGGTAAATATTGAGCAGCCCTTCTGCACTTTATGTCATTGGTGGACGCTCACCTGTACCGATGACGTCACCACTATCCCAAAGCAGGAAGTGGCAATTTAAGCACAGATATGTGACACGAATGCGTCGACTCAGCAGCGGACGCAGTTGAGGTTTCTATCTCTCTTCATTTTTTTTGATCGTCGGGACTTTTGAAAGTTCACCTCGCTCAGGTAAGATCGCTGTGTCATCTTGCAGCCTCGCATGCTTTGTTGCATGTCATCTGGCCATAAACAACTAAGGGAATGTGAGGCAGACATTTTTTCCTCCCACTCAAATGCGTCTCTACGATAACTGTGTGGAAGGAAACTCATTCAAATTACCGTGCCGGAGTATTAAATATGTAAACACTTGTATGTTTTGCATATGGAATGAACTGATTCAAATGTTTGCATAGTTTTGCATGGATATGTAATAAGTAAGCGTTGTATGTCGACGTTACTCGGAGAGCGTGCCTTTAACTTTTCAGCGCTGCAAATAAGTAGTACAGTAAATATCACCCAAAATAATAATAATAATAATGATAATACTCACTCCTAAATAGCCCTTTTAGTATTTTTTAATTATCCTGGACTTTTTTTTTATTTCTTTTGACATTAAACTATCTTAAATGTAGTATTTCCGGTAGTTACATTTATTAGACTTCAATTGAAACGAAATACATGCGTAATGACCCGTCAAACGATTCATTTTTTGAGTCTCACTTTATATAATGGCTTGGACAAATATTTTTTATGTTTGTATTTTCGAGACTTTTCTGACCTCTATGTTCTAAAAGAGAATAGTGTTTGTACTGTAATACTATGATACGGCAAAAATAAATTTCAGGAAAAGCCTAGTACAACAGGTATACTTTATTTGGATTCATCAGAGACAATTTAATGCTATCGGGTGTGCACTGTCGCACATAGCAGTTATAAGAGTTGCGCACACTTTTGCAGCTGCATTATTTCGGTTGTTTACCGCATCATATCCACTGTTAAAGAAATAATGCTGCTTGACTTTTGAAATAATTGATTAACTTGATGGTTATGTCAATTAATATTTTCCATAACTTAATTCAAAATTCATTTAGCGGCGAACAATTGAGTGTTTTTGAAGGCAGTGGATGTTGCTTCCTTAGTTGTCGTTTTCTTTATTGTCGCAACAAGAAAAATACACACGAATGTCTGCCGAATGTTTAGTGAACATTTGCAAGCTTCTACTAAACCTGATGAGAATGCAACATTCACCACCTTCAAAAATTGTTTCTGATTCTCACGTAAGTCTGTTTGTGAGGGTTTGTAAACATACTCTTGTTTTCTCAACTCTTTTACAGAACCTTCTAATGTTGTAGGTGCTTAAGAGGTGAGCGGACTGGGCCAAGGTGACCGAGGCAAGACGCCATGTCTCACACCCAGTCAGATGGCTGTGCGGGTGACCGGGTCCCTCTAATTCTGGAAAGCCACTTTTCCACAGAACTCCATATATCTGAACCCGGTGATGAATGCTACCAGTCACAAAGCTCCCCCACTGTCCGGCCCGAGGCACCCATAACCCATGAGGAAGACCTCAACAGGCTGGTGGTGCCCCAGCAACTGATTTTGAGCACCCAAAGTGCAGCAGCGCTGAAGCTTGGCACCCAGCAGATCATTCCCAAGAATCTAGCCGTGGCCAGCCGGCCCAAAAACCGTCACCACACTACCGTGGTGACTTTCCCTGTGGGACTAGAGAATTCCAATCACGGATCCCGTATCCGACACTCGACTCAGGGGCCCAATGTGGGCTGGGAAGACTACGATAGCGATGGCGACGGCTTCGCTTTGAGGAGGAACCGCAGAAACAAGTCCTACAGAGCGGCAGTGACCAGTTTGGACATTGAGGCCATGGCAAGGGCAAAAGGAGCTGGAAACACACTAAAACCTGTGAAAGAAGGCAGAGCACCCAGTCCGAGTGCAGGTCGCAGCCCCGGGAGGAAGGTAGAGCTTGCGCTTGTTCATCTCTTCTGGATAAATGTAAATTGAGGCCGGCTGGGCTTACATATAAGATATTATTTCATATTCTTTTTGACTGGACTTTCACTTTAAGTGTTAATGCTCTCTCGAACAATTGACAAACTGCACCGCAACAATAGGGAGATGAGAAATGTTTTGTTGTTGATACCAAAATGGAAACGCTTGAACTTTCCAGCAGTGTTTAGTGGAAACTCCGCTTTAGCTTCAGTCATGCTCTTTGTGAGTCATGGAGATGATGCCTTGTCTGTTCAACTGTTTTGAATCTCCCACATTATGTTCTCTTTTGAGGAAGTCCACATTTAGCTTCTACAAGAGCGAAATAAATTGTGGAACATAATATTGAGTGAGCTATCAGGATAAAGCAAACTGAAAAAAATGTATGTAGCGTGTATTCTTTTGTGATAATCTGTTCTGTTGTTGTCCTGGCAGAGAACACTAGGGAGGAAGCGGAACCGTAACCAGCGCGGATCATTTAAAGACGGTATGAATGAGTCACACTCCAAATCGCTAAAAGTGGCTAAAACACTCAAAAAAATGTTTTTAAATACAGTGGACAATAGAAACGTGTTACATGAAGACTTGCTGAGCCACCGGGATTAAATTGTAGATGTCTTGGCAGATTTCAGCTCTCTTAGAAAAGAATGGCCTGAACTCGGAACGCACTCTGCATTCTGAATGTGGCATTGTTGGATGCTTATTATTGAATTGTAACGTCCTGCAGCCTCAGCGGCTCAGCCACTCGTCACCGTATGTTGACGCGAAGAAAAAGCTGTCCCGATCATTCATTCAGTGTTCTTAAGTAACAAACCTCGTATTTTACATGCAGAGTTGACCTGCAGTGATTTTTCTCCACATTTGGTCGTGAAATCATACAGCCAAATTGTTGACCTGCAAACTTTTCCAGACCTCAGAACCCCAAAATGATTAACATGTGGGTTTGCCCCCCAGCAACGCCATGCCTCTACCAGGAGATCCGAGAGCGGGGCTTGCACTCCACCAACCAGGATGAGCTGCTGGACGACTTTGTGGTGGTAGAAGCTCCGGTGGAGGATCAGAGCATCGTGGTGAAGAGCTACAGGCCTGCGCAGCTCACTTGGAGCCAACTGCCACAGGTAGGCCTCGGCCCACAGCCATGCTAACATGTGGAAATAGTGATTCGGAAGGGGGGAGGGGACTGAGTTGGACAGACAATCTCTTGTATTTTGATTTTATTTGAGACACCTGACAACTGCATTTAAATCATTTGTATTCCTCCTCCTTGAAGGTGAAGGAAACTGGCATACTGAACATGATCTCACCTCAAGAGAGAAAAAGACAGGAGGTAAGTATCCCAGTTGTTGATATGTGCGCAGAAACATGCTACTCTGTTTTAATTGATTATAGACCAATGTAACTATATATTCCAAACCCAAATTAAGCTGGTTAGGGACCACTACGAACACTACGCTACGTTTGTTGATGAACTTTGAATCGCCCCAGAATTATGAGACTGAGCTTCAGTTCAGTCAGCGTTGGCTCAGTGTACAGCAGGCCTTAGTGATGTTGCACCCAAACTCAAAGCCAACTGAGCATTTTTTGTCATTCCCCGCCTAGCACTAGGTAACCATAATGAAACGCTGATCAGGACTGCTCACACCAAGAGAGCGCAACCTCATAAATACAATGTCCATTGAAATTTCGAAGTCGGGTCGACATCCAGTTAAGGTATTTTGAAAATTCTGACGCGTGTGAAGTAATCGAAAGCAGAGATTTCATTGTACCTGTTTTGTTATTGCTTTCATTTTGTGTCCACCCTATTTGCACTCTACTCCCTGAGCAAAGCCGCACCTAGCCAGGCTGTTTGTTACGTGGCCGCTTCCCACTTTTATGCCTCAAGTAACCTCGTGGGTCTTTATTGTATCTCTTCAACTTGAGCCAAGTTTCCGCAGCAACGCCCTTTTCTTCTGCCGCCAGGCAGAATGTTACATTCTTATCTTCAGCAGCATCGGTACCCCAAAGAAATCAGTGTTTCAATCGCGCTAATGCGATTTGCCTTCAGTGTTGACTGCTTCAGTTGAAACTGTTGTTGGTGATACTTCTTGATTAAATCCATTTAACAGGCAATCTTTGAAATAATCACGTCGGAACACTCGTACCTGCACAGCCTGGGCATCCTGGTGCGACATTTTAAGGAGAGTGACGCTCTGAGGAAGACCATGACAGCCACAGAGCACCATCACCTCTTCTCCAACATCTCGGTTATCCACCAAATCAGCAAACGGTGGGAACAATACTCATGCCCTTATACCTTATGTGTGTTATTCATTCATACATTTGTTGCTATGTGCAGTGCAGTTTTAGAAATGACTCAAATTTTCAGCCCCCCACCCCTTATGCATGGCTTAAGTATCTTGTAGGCCCCATCAACATGTTAAAACACGCTTGGCAAACAGGTTTTGCCGCCTTACTGCTCTGCGTGGTATTTTTGGGCTTTAAAGTGATAATGTGCTGCATTACAAAGCGTGCGAACAAATGCTTCAATGCAGTGAGTTGGGGGGAGGGGGGGCTTGAAAGCCTTAAGTAGTTTTTGAATAGGAGAGAAGGTGCACTACAAGAGCAAATAATGATCCACATTTTTCTGTGTCCTTTTGTCCTGGTCTGCGTGGTGTCGTTTGATCTTTATTCTTGGCTAAAGTTGGCTGTTTTGGTTTTGTTTGTTTTGCCAATTCTTGTTTTGAGGGGCGGTGGGGTGTGTTTGGAAGATATAACAGAGACGATTTTCGCCAATTTTCAAATATCAATGAAATCGACTAGCAAGTTTTTTGACAAATGCGCTTTGACTGTGGCGCTTAATTTCATTTATTTATTTATTCATTGTATTGTATTTATTTATTTATTTATTTATTTAGAATAGTGTGACTGCATCTTACTGAGCAGTTGAGACAATTTACTTTGTGTATATTTATATGGCTGTATTGCACTGCCTCGTGTGGCCAAGGTGCGCACATCACAAGACGCCAACACCATTAATTACAAATAATGAATGATGAACAAACTGTTTAGTTCTTTACATTTTATTGAATGAGATTATTACCATATATTTTTCCAGCTTTTTTGAGGATCTTGAGCGACGTCACTCTGACACCCCTGTGATCCGGGACATTAGCGACATTGTTCAGAACCATGCCGCCCATCATTTTGATCCATACATCGTCTACTGTTCCAACGAGACCTTCCAGCAGAGAACGCTGCAGAAGCTCTTGTAAGTGAGCCAGCAAAGTCTTTTTTGTCTTGGTGACAATGTTGACTTAAAAGTGTCTTTTTTTGACCATCTTTTAGGAGTAGCAATGGTGCCTTTAAGGACACACTGAAGCAAATTGAAGAGAGCAGCGAGTGCGGGGGCCTCCCGATGATCTCGTTTCTCATCCTCCCCATGCAACGGGTTACCAGACTGCCACTTCTGATGGATGTTAGTCTGACCTTTGACAAAAAAATTCTTATAACAAAAGATTATCATCATCACATTGTTTTTGTTCTGGGTCTCAGACAATTTGCCAGAAGACCCCTGACAAATCTGCCGAGTACTTTGCTGCAGTCTGGGCACTGCACGCCATCAGCAAGGTAGCTAGGCTCGCCGTGTGCGCCGACTCGGCATCTCTGCGGTCTGGTGTCCTGAAAATTTGCCTTCTGATTGCAACATTCAACAGCTGGTCAACAGCTGCAATGACGGTGCGCGGCGAATGGAGAGGACGGAACAGATGTACACCATTCAGAAACAGATGGAATTTGGTAAAATCAAGGTTAGATTTGTCTTGGTTTCTTTTTCGGAGCGTCCGTTCATCTTGGCTCTCTGTCTATATACTGAAAGTCAGACTCGGGCCTTAGGCTCATGAAAATCTTGGGTGTGGTTTCAGAGGTTTTTCTCTCCTCATCGACCTTTTCCTTGAAGAGAAAAAACTTGCGGCACATCTGGGCAAGATTTAGCGTCAGCATGTGTAGATAAGTCGTTTTCATACAATAGAAACTTTGGCTCTGACTTTTTATTTCCCCACTTACAGCAATGTTAAATTCATATTTAACACAATTTTGTTTGTTTGAAAATGTAATTCAAGGGGAAATCAATTGTGGCTACAATATCGATGGTTACATTGTGAGTGTATAAAAGCTCATTTTAGGCCACAAAGTAAGTGTGACCTCCTACTGGACATTGAGATGTACCCCCTTGTGTTCCCCGCAGCCATTTCCACTGGTGTCGTCATCACGCTGGCTGAAGAAACGTGGCGAGCTGGCTGTCTGTGCTGAAGAGCTCAGCATCTGGAGAGCGTTCAGCAACAGGAGCAACTACTTGTTTCTCTTCAATGACGTACTCATTGTCACCAAGAAGAAGAGGTCAGTCAGCATGTTAACTCCATTGCAACGCAAACGATACAAGAGGTGTCACCAGTGCATTGCCAAGGGGGTGCTTGTTGTCAAATCTACTAATTTAATGTAATTGATGTGACTTTAATTTTGGGGGTAACCGTGCATGATCTAAATCAGCTATCCCCATCTAAATTGGAATCATCTTGGGTCCAGTGCCATTCAAGAGTGCAATTTGAATCAATCTAAATGCTCAATCCTAGTACTGCTAACAAGGGTCTTGTGTGTACAAATGTAAATCTATATTTTTAAAGTTGATATTAAAGTGCGAAGGACAGGATGATTGAGACTTCTGGTCATTTCCAGAGGACTGTAAGACAATTGAGCTCCTGACTGTCAGGGAACAGAGGAGGTTGAGGAACATGGACGTGGTCCCCGCATACTTGACATTCTTCAGCTTTGCATTCAGCCAGTCAGCCTGATAGCAATTTCAGCTTTGTGTTTTGACTCGCGAAGAAACCAAACAATGTCTCCCCAGACAGGAGAGATGTTTTTTATGGTACTTGCTAATGCTTTGGGAGGGCAGCGAAGGAATGTGTAACGTAATATTAAGAACTAAGGTGAACCGTATTTGCCTGTGTGCTTGTGTTGGTTTGATCCTTCAGCGAGGAGAGTTTTCTGGTGATGGACTACGCCACTCTGGATAATTTAGAGGTAGAGGTCAGCGAGGAATCGGACGGTCAGGCGTCGCCACCCTCCAAGAACAGCCAGTATCTGTCCTTCAAGCTGCTCATGAGCAAGAACAGTGAGGGGCGACCAGAGCGCACCACACTCGTGGCCGAGTCCAGGTATATTCCTCCATGGTGTTGTTGCATGCAGGCCATCCCAAAATTTTGGAGTCCAGAGACTTCTTACAGCAGACAAATTGTCAAACTGGCTGAATTAAAGCAGCACCTTTTACTTGGATCTGATTATATTTAATGGTGATATCAACATTATAATGATATCAAATATGCTGCTTTCACAATGACGATATTGAGTTTAGCTTGATGCTATGCTAAATTCAATATTGTGCTTGTAGTTTGCAGTGGTGTACAACTGTACTGGATCAGTTGAAAGCGGTTCCTAATGATTTGGACTCACTGATGTAACTGGTGAATTTTATAAATAACGCATGATGTGGCCAAGTGTCCAATTCATGAAGATTGATTGGAATGCTTTGGCTCTGGCTCCCCCTAGTGGGAATACAATAGAAAAACCACAACAGTATTTTTTTTCCTTTCGCCGCATCTATGCTTTCTTGTGTATTTAATTTTCTGACAAAGTTTTTTTACTTTAACTCCCTCCATTTGAAAACTGAAGATCTGTACTTTCTACTCCTTACTTGCTAGTCAAAATAGGCTTTTTTTTTTTCCAGCTCTGGTTCAGTTTTCACCTTTGCATTAAGTGTTTTTCTTTAAATTGCTTTTTTGTTTGCATTGTTACCAAGGGTTGACCGGGCCCGTTGGATAGTCGCTCTCACCGAACACAAGCAGACGGAGCTTTTCTCCTGCAAAGATGGTAAGAGGGACAAATTCATACTATTTTTTTTTAAGCACCACCACTGTAGCTTTCATATGTTCTGACTTGGTAGGTCTATTTATTCTAGAATGGTGTGCAGAAAACATCATTTGCATTTCAGATCAATGTGTGCTGGTTTAACATTGTTTTAATCGTGCACATTTGGGATCCAAGTTTTAATCCCAGTATATTAAATTTAACTGCTTTACAGACTGTCATGTTTGCGGAGATAAATTCAGTTATATCTTTTACAGCAAGATTTTCTTTCTAAGGATTTTTTTGTAAATTGAGATGAGAACATTACTTCAGGACAAAAGGACTGATTGCCAATATTAATTGTGCTAATCCTTTGACCCAAAGTCATTTGGAATATGCTCGGCCGGACATAACAGCAGTGAATGCATGCTGGGATTGCGTTTTAGGTCTGCCCCAGTGCGAGGCCACCAAAGCCTACATGCCCAAGGAGCCTGATGAGCTGGGCCTGAAGCAAGCCGAGCTTGTCATCGTTCAGAGGAAGGAGGAGGGTAAGGGAATCCCATTTGTTGTTGTTGTTTTACTCTACAGTGCATCCCCTTTTCTAAAAGGCTGTGTGCTCCTACTAGGCTGGTACTACGGGGAGCGGATGCGCGACGGCGAGAGAGGCTGGTTTCCAGCCAGCTGCGCCACGGAGATCACTGATCCCACGGCCATGGAGAACAACATGCAGCGAATGAAGCGCCTCCGCAAAGAGACCAATGTTTGAGGAGAGAATAGAGGTGTGAGGCAACACCAACCTCAGCAACGTACTAAGTGTGCCTTGGTAAGGCTGAAGAATTGACATTTGAGGGAAAATGGGAGGTACAGCCTAAGCCGATTAGATTCATGAAGATGTACAGCACTTCACTTTGTCTACATTTTATTGAAGTCTAATTCCAAAATGGATTCATTTTTTAATCAAATTTCCACACTAAACAACCTGTATTTAAGCATAACAAGACTGAAAATTTATGGCAATTAAAAAAAAGATAACTCATTCTCTTTTTGACCAAAACCATGTCATTACAGGGTGTGTGGGTTATTTTTATTTCGTTTTGGAATAAGGATGTGCCTAGAGATACTACAAATTAATTCTGTGACAATGACTGTAATTTAAAACAATCATCATTAATCATTCCAGTTTTTGTTGTTTTGTGTGATGTCCTATACGTGCCAATTTTTGTAAGTAGTTAAAAAAAATTCATAAAAAGCATGGTGATTGATCCATTAGCATTAAGCTAACGGAGGTGTTCTTATGTGTGAATGCTTTGTCTTTTTTTTTTTTTATTTTAAATACACAAATTGTAATTTGAGAGTAAACGTCGAGTGTATTAAACAGCTTGAAAGGCCCTCTCTCTGTTCATTTGCCAAACTGCTGCATATCCTAATTCAGATGAGTTCACCGCCACCAAAAAGCGATTTTCTCATTTGGGCTCACAATTCAAAGCAAAAACTAAAATTAATCAGACAATTCACTGCTCATACCTCAACAAGGCACCACTGTACTAGTGATTTGCATTCCAGTTCTTTTAAGTGAACTGAATCTTTAGAATCAGTTCACGCAAAAGATTCGTTCAAAAGAATCGTTGAACAAATTGTTTCAGTGAACGACAGCGAACGAATCACTTTTCAAAGTGATTTGTTCTTTTTTCAGTTCATATGACTTCAACCAGTAGGTGTCGGTAATGCGCATTGAAGCTGGTGCCACCACGCCGTAAAACAAAACCAAGAAGAAAACGACGTAACTTCCCGTTCACGAACGAGTCGTGATTTGCATTTCCCGTTCACCAACTGAACGGATCTGTGAGTGAACGAGTCAGTGAGTGAGTGATTTGCATTTCCAGTTCATCGCGAGAATGGATCAGTGAGGGAACGAATCCTGACTTTCCCGTTCGCGAACGAGTTAATGGGTGAACTGCCTTCCCGTGCATCAACGAATCAGTTAGTGAACGTGTTGCGTCTCCTAGTGTGAACTATGTAAGCCAGAATGTAGATTTACTTCCTGATTGGCTGTTTGATCTGTGACGTCATTCAGACATCCATTAGGTATACCGCCATTTTCAGGCGTACCTAATCACAGGCCACTTCATTAGGGAAAAATCATGGTCAAACCTTAACTGAAAGTGAAAAGTGTCACACCAGCCCTCACCCCCACTTTCTGATTGGTTGTTTGATCTGTGACGTCATTTGGACACTTTATTAGGTACACCGCCATTTTCAGGCGTACCTAATCACAGGCCACTTCATTAGGGAAAAATCATGTTCAAAGCTTCACGGAAAGTGAAAAATGCCACACCCGCCCTCACCCCCACTTTCTGATTGGCTGATATGTGACGTCACTCGGACACTCCATTAGGTACACCGCCATTTTCAGGTGTCCCTAATAACAGGCCAATTCATCAGGGAAAAATCATGGTCAAAGCTTAAATGAAAGTGAAAAGTGCCACACCCGCCCTCACCCCCACTTTCTGATTGGCTGTTTGGTCTGTGACGTCATTCGGACACTCTATTTGGTACACCGCCATTTTCAGGTTTGTTCGCAAAGATTCACGAGTGAGTGACAGACAGCGTTGCTGCTATGCCAGCCGACACACGTTATGCCGACATTGATGTTTTAATTTTGTATTTGTTGTATTGTAGTTGATGATGTTATTATACCGAATGTTTGTGTTTGAATAAAAGGTTGGGGAAAAAAATCCGTTATGCCGACATTTATTTTGGGGGACACCAACATGTAACAACATAAAACACATATTGTCATATAAAGCAGTTAACCAAATGTCTGATTTTTGTTTTAATTGGCAAATATGAAAACAAGGACTAAAACACCAGACAAGTTTTAACATAAATGTTTATTTAAAATAATAATATTAAAAGTAAATTTCAAACCAGCAATCTAATCTGAAATTTCAGTAGATATATTGGATAACAATATTTAGGCGTATATATGCATACACATTATTTAAAAACTACTATAAGTGTTATAAAATCAAGATTACCCAAAGAGAAGCATAATCTCCCGGTTGTTGCATAACGGCGCATCCCTTCATGCAATAAAGTTAGCCGTTAGCTTGGAGAAAACGTGCACAAAAGAAGTGGTGTTTCAGTGAGTGGTTCTTTCTCTCCTTACATTCTGGCTTACATAGTTTACGCCAGGAGACGCAACACGTTCACTAACTGATCCGTTGATGCACAGGAAGGCAGTTCAGCCATTAACTCGTTCGCGAACGGGTAAATCAGGATTCGTTCCCTCGCTGATTCGGTCTCGCGATGAACTGGAAATGCAAATCACTCACTCACTGACTCGTTCACTCACAGATCCGTTCAGTTCGTGAACGGGAAGTTACGTCATTATCTTCTTCGTTTTGTTTTACAGCGAGGTGGCACCAGCTTCAATGCGCATTACCGTCACCTACTGGTTGAAATCATATGAACTGAAAAAGAACGAATCACTTCACTCGTTCACTGAAAATAAAATCGTTCTTTTGAACGAATCGTTCACTCACGAGCCAAAACTACACCGTACATTAAACGAGGCTTCCCAGATGTACTGTACGTAGGTTAACCAGGACTCACAATTCGTATTTCCATGACCATTATTTACCTTTTGTGACAGCAATTAAGCCTTTGTTTAAAAGACCAGTTATTTGCTGATGTGAGAAAGGTTGCGAATATTTGTGCATTTCTAGGAATGTACATCCTCGCTTCACCTCCAGAGGAACTTGAATCCGATATCTTGAAGATTACGTGCGCTATTATCGTTGCAAGAGCTAGCTCAGGGGTGGCCACTATATGTCTCTGGCACCATAGAGCTCAGCTCTCCAGAGGATTCACATTAAATCATCAGTTCTGATACAAAACCAATGCCAGCGAAATTGGGACATGTTAATCATTAAGGCAGAATATAATGATTCATGTTCAACCTATGACTGACCAAGTGTAAAAAAATGACGGAGACGCCGGACTGTTGAACATTTGAAGCTGTACTTCAAGCAAGAATGGAAATAAATTCTTTATAAAGCTTTAGCAGTTATTGTCTTCAGTTCCCAAACGTCTATTGAATGTTGCTAAAGCAAAGGGTGATATAACACTGCTTAAAAATGACCGTCGCAGCTTTTTTCAATCAAGTACCCATCAAATTTTAAGTTGTGATTTTCTAAAAAAAAAAAAAAAAAAAAAAAAAAAAAAGCTTGAGCATTAAATAGCTTGCCTTTTTAGTGCATTCAATATATAGGTTGAACGTGATTTGCCAAATTTTATTCTCTTAATTTTTTAACGATGTCTCAATTTGATCAGAATTGGTTATTTGTTGCATTAATTTTACTGAACTGTCCCTGCTAAAATTACCGTCAAATTTAGAGTGAAATAAAAATGTATATACAGTATGTAGTTATTGTAGTTACATTAAATTTAGAAATGGGATCAGTACAATTTTCTTTTTTAATTTTAAAATAGATTATATATAGTCATTGGTTAAATACAATAGGGAGAAATTAATTAGAATAAACTTCCAGGGTGCCTCATCACCAAATTACAGATCAAATGTAGGCCTTGAGCACATACGTTTGCCCTGTTGGATATAGCTGAATACTGTGTAATGTCATGTGATGCACATGAAATAGTGTCATATTGTTCACTTACAAATGAACTCGAGCAGCCTTTAGTTATCAGCCTTGCATACATTTGTGAAACCTTTTACCTAGCTTTTGGTTGCCTGCATCCAATAAATAAAACAATCACTCTTTTGTCCCTGGTTTTTGAACTTTTATTTGAGCTTGCACTTTAAAATGTTTGAATAGATAAAAAGTTATTTAAAAATGTCAAACTGACCAAATATCAAATTTCACTCATTCGCATTTTTTTTTCTTGAAAAAACCATTTGGTGTAAAAACTTAGGACAGATTTAGAAAAACGTGCCGTTTCCCCAAAATGTGTTGTAGCTGTCACGTAAAGAGGAAAAAAACGAGTCTGCATAGAACCTGCAGGCAATCAGTGGTAATCTGTTCAAATGCATGGTGCAAGCTTGTGACGGTCATCAAGTCAAATCTTTATTGCTCTGATCTTGTTGGATGTTTCTTGTTGACAAAAAAACTGCAGGGAGAGAGGGTAAAGTTGCAATTTAGTGCTCTGCTCATCGGCATCATGCCATCAATGACTTGCAAATTCAAAAACGCTCACCCGGACGATGGTAAAAGATGGTAGGTGCCGGTGGGCAGGTGTCTCCCTACTCAGCCCCACCCTGCTGGGCCTCGGGAGCGGCCGTTTTCTCTACGGAGGCATCGCCTTCCGCCTTGGCCTCCTTGGTGTCCTGGCCGGGTTTTCCGCCGGTCGGTGGGCGTGGTCGGCGGCGGTAGTTGACATTGCGCCGGTAGCGCCGCTGGCGGGGCTGCTGGTTGGGACCCGCTTCTCCGCCCTGATTCTCCTTGTCCTCCTCACCGTCCCGCACCGGTCTGGGACGGGGTGGACCCCTGCTATGAATGAGATTTGGGCCTTTTATCTCTCAGTCAAGATGTATCACTTTAGGATACTTCACTAACACCAATTACTACTTTTCTATTAAATGTGAATAGGGAAATTTGTAACTTGCAAACAGCAAATATGTTGGGGTTCACAGCTGTCCCGTGACTCTTAAGTGTGTCTCACGGGTTCCGCAGAAACAAAGATTGTGTTGCACGCGCCTGTTGAGTTTACTACTCCGACATCACATGCTGCTTGGCCACTATCAGCTGCAAACTGTTTACCTTGGCCGGAAGCCTCTGTAGTAGTTCTGCCTGGCGGGTTTGTTTCCCTGGTCCGGACCCCCCTGGTTCTCATCGCCCTCACCGGCCTGAAAACAAATGAACCGAGATTGATCGAATGCAAGGTGACACTTGTCAAGGTGTGAGGCGTGATCGACGCTTGATGTCCAGCTTGAAGGTTTAAGGCTGAAGCTGTGATATGGGAGTGTTTATTTAGGTCAAACCCCAATTCACCAATATTTATTTTGGTTCACAACCACAAGAGTGTTTTTACTAAGAACAAGTTCGGACTGGGTCATGAGAAACAGAGCGCCTGCTACAGGATCATAGCTATGTGACAGCAGACCTCAGTCATCTTCTCTTCACGTGGTGCGGCGGTGTACGGGGACTGGACCAAAGTGTCTACGTACAAAGTATGGAGGGTAGCGCCGTCTGCCAGGATAGGCGGGTCTACGCGGCTGTTGCTGCGAGTCTCCCTCAGGGGCGCTCTCTCCACCTTCCCGGCTGCCTTTGCCTTCGCGGCCTCCGGCTCCCGGCTCGCCCTCTCCGTCACTCTGGTAGTTCTCTGGATATTCTCCGCCGCGGGGTGGACCCCTCCTTCGGGGGTAGCGTCTGAAGCGGTTCCTGTCAGCGGCGTACTTGCTTCCCTGGACCGCGGTGCCCCCTGGGCCGGTGACATTCGCCGCCTCTGCCCCCTGGTGCCCATAGAATCACACATTAAGAAACAGGCACAAGTTTTGGCGCAAATCAGATGATTATAATGACACACTCACCTTCTCTCCCTCAACTACATCAAATTCCACAGTTTCTCCATCACCAACACTGCGAAGGTATTTTCTCGGGTTGTTCTTTTTGATGGCTGTCTGAAATTTCAAATTAAAAGTAAAATGAAGAGATGTATATCTAAGGATTACCTTGACAAATGAGTAGGACTGAAATATTTGGAAAAATAATATAATGGCAATATTATCAATGTGATTTTTTTTTTCAAGGTCATCTTTCAATGTTTTTCTACACTAAAATTAAAGCAAATAAAAGAATGACTATAAAAGAGATCAACTACTTCAATTAGTTGCTAACATCACCTTGCAGTCATTTAGGCATTCACGTCACAAATATTCTTCCAAACAAGTGTGGTGTAAACATAAATTGGTAAATCAGAAATCAGATTACAAAAATGCAAACAAATCTGAGTCATTACATTGCACTGTGGCAATTGTTGCTGGAGGTGTACGGTCCCAGATTTTTCCATGCCATAACATACAGGCCGGACATGCACTCAGGACAAGTCGGATTCAACAAAAGATGGCTTGTGGGTGCTACCCCCAAATTATCAGAATAAATAAGTTATTTTCTGTAACTCGTTAAGGTGTTAAAGTGTCTCTTCCACCAACACTTTTAATTACATGACTTCAAATTGCATTTTGTACTTGTGATGCTCTTAATTTTTTTTAGGATGAAAACAATTAGACCCATCCAAAGCCCTGTTTCAAACACAGCATGTTCACACCTGTTACCAACCATGCATGCAATCTGTTGGAGTGTTTGTACAATTTGGCATTTGCTATTTGGGATCTTAGTCAAACATCACAATCTTTGTGAATCACATCCACCAGCTGTGCACCCGCCCAACTATTTGATAAGGACAGCATAGGACCTTAACTAAGGACTGATAAGAACTTCACGCAAAGTAAGCGTGCACCCATTCAAAGCAGTAAGACATGTACTGGTTATGCATTTCCACTTGTTAGTTTTATATTTCACTGTGGTTAAGTCAACATTAATGAATCACTTGCAAGATAAGGAAAATGTTAACAAATAAATGTTATTTTGAACAACATGCAAACCCTCATTGTTTTGTTGTATTTTATAGTGCTCGTACAAGCAAATATATATAAATATAAACATGACTTTGTTTTCAAACTCACAAGGCAGTATTGTTATAAATATTGTCAGTGTCAGATATATGTTGGTGATAATTTGAGCCCGTTCTTTTTTTTAATTAAATAAATTCTCAATTGAAAACTTTATTTAAATTAGAACGACCTGGGGTCAAATTGCCCTTATACCAAACCTGGGCAAATTACGGCCCGCGGGCCACATCCGGCCCGCTGTGCGTCCCTGTCTGGCCCGCATGAGGCCAATCGTAATTATAAAAAAAAAAATTTGTGTCGTGCGTACAATACAACTGTTTTGCTTTTACTTTAAAAAGCGTCGCACTTCCGTGTAGCGTGCGTGCATGTGAGCTGTGCGTGTAGGTGAACAGCGCGAAGTAATGCTGCCCTCAAAAGGTGTGCTAACGCGAAGAAAAGAAAAGTTGACAAGGAGCGCCGTGTTTTCAACAAGACATGGACAGCCAAGTATTTCTTTACAGAAATGAAAGGTAAAGCCATGTGCCTGATTTGTGGTACACAGGTCACTGTGTTTAAAGAATATAATTTGAGTCGCCACTACACGACCAAGCATGAGAAAAAAATACATGTGTCTGATAAACAGGGCGCATCAGAGGCTGATGCATTGCTAGCAAAACTGCAAGCCCAACAAGGACGTTTTATCAAACTTCACATCCAGAGATGGAGCGGCTTTGTCATTTGAGGAAAAGTTAAAGAAGTTAAGAATAAATTGTACTGATTAATAATTGTTTTTTTATTTGACCATTACACCACAATTTCTCATAGCTTAATATAAACATAAACAGAATAATTGTATTCTAATTACCAGTACCAACTATTTAAAATAAATAATTTATGGCATTCTACAATGGAAGAAAATTGAGCAGGTTTAAGTTATCGTAGGTGTGGCCCTCTGACACAACTCAGGTTTTTCATGTGGCCCCTCGTAAAAATTAATTGCCCACCACTGCCTTATACTGTTCACAAAAAAAATAAGTTCCTTAAACTTACCTGGTGTACAAAAACGTCCTCTTTAGTGTCGTTCCTGGGCAAAGAAGATCACATCTTGTTAGTGACACAATGCAGACCGAACCAGTCGGTCAGCCAGTGAACAGATTGCTGCTAAAGTGTGAGGATTAATTAAGTGGTGCACGAACACCACGGTGAGCAGCAGACAAACTGCAAGCAAATCAAAGCTATAATAGGATTGCGCATGTCCCTTCAAACACACTTAAAGGTTCTCTTAAGAGGAACAGGTGGGGAGGAAGGCGAGACCGGGGTCCACTTACCTATTGATGAAACCATATCCGTTCCTGACGTTGAACCATTTCACTGTACCCAGGACTTTTGTGGCTGCCAAGTGAGACAACATTGCACCGTTATAAACGTTCATTACTTCCTGTTCTAAAAGGCTATTTGTATCTTAAATTATTCCCAAGTCACTATTATGCCCATTTCTGTTGTTATGATCATTATTTTTGCTTTTTGGCTGCCACCACTTAGTGAGAGGAAATGAAATGAAACCGGCCTTAACTTGCAGAAATATCTCATCAACAACCAGCTTTAACTTTAATACTGGCAAAAATGCTTGTAGATTTCTCTTGTATGAGGATAAACAATGACATGTTACACCAAATGGTTGCAGCAAAACATCATACAATGCAAAAAATGGTCATGGAGTGGATAGTGAGAAGTGATGCAGCTGTCCAGTAGTAGTGGCTTGGTCATAATGAAAATTGTTACATAGGAACCAAACAGTTTTGCAACCCACATTTTTACATGTTAATCACACCCACCCAAGGCCTTAACTGAGGGGAGACAGCAATAGCATCAAATAACTTCACCATGCTTGCCTAGAAGTTATATTTAACTGCCAACTGCCACACTCTTTTTAGACTTCAGGGGTGCCCCTGTGCCAGCTGCACTCGACAAGCTGCACTAGAGACAATCCGGACCAACATGGCCCTCCTATGGTTTTTTACATCATATTACAATTAGAAGTTACTTAAGACTATTAAATTGTTAATGCGAGTAAAACTAGCAGTATCACGGACTTCTACGTTAGTGATTCTCCACTGGGTGGTTTGCATGCATAAGTGGGTCGAGGGTCCATTATGGGTGGGGCACAGACAGGTTGTAAAATAAAATTGACAGAATGTTTAAGGTTATGAATGGCACAACAAAGCATCCTGAGTGACTACAAATACTTTGTAAATATATTCTCTTAATGGCAACATTTAAAACCATAAAAAAAACATTTTATTTTAAATATATCATTTTTAAAAAATCCCCCCCCCCCATACTATGAACTACGACAGCCCGCACATTCAAAGTGTGGAAAAGCTTAAAATATGGTAATGTGGCACAAAATAGAATTAGCACTTACTGTTACTATATTTGTTGCCACCGAGTATTTTACACTAATATTTACCATATGACGTTACTGCTGTATTTAGCATAGGTTAGTTGCAAAATACAGAACACAATGTGCGCTCGAGTCAATTCTGGTTACGTTGTTAGACTTGAACAATGTAGTAAACCGAGGACGTGAAATATTTATCTCGCATGTCAAGTTGGACTTGCCTAAACTTGGGCGATTTCGACAGGCATACGTCAATAAATGACCAAAATATAATTGAAATGTGGATTGGCTTAATGAAATTGTCGCAGTTAATTTTACAATAATGTAATTATTTTTTGTTCATGAAATCAAGTCCATCATGTTGTAAATGCGGTTCTCTGATACGCACTTGGAACATGTAAAGTGGGTCATGACTTGGCTTCAGCGGGACAATGCGGGTCCCAGTTTGACAACATTTGAGAACTACTGCAAATTGTACTTGTAATAAATATGTATCTTACGGTTTGTGCGTGTAAAATGTCCCTATCTAACTTAAATTGTGAAGAGTATATACCTTTACAATGTAGTGGCCCACTTTAAGCCACAACGCGCATTGCACGTGGTGATGTCGCGCGGTGACATGTTAGCATAGCTAGCTAGCCTAATGCCTCACAACCATGTGGTTGAAACGGGGCCAAAAAGCTCCAACCAACGCATCTTACGTGACGGCAAACTATATGAACACAGCCAAAACAACCGATTCGACTGATACGAGTCGCCGGCGAACAGAAAGGGCAACAAGTGGAATAAGGCTTCGGCCGACATTTTGGGCGTCCCCTTCAACCGTGAAAATAGCCAAGCTAAGCTAACGCTAGCTTGCTAGTCAGCCGAGAGTGGATTTCTCTGACGAAGGCCGCAAGTGGCAGTGGAATTCGATCTTAATTCTAGATTGTGTCGCGTATTGTAGTGAACTGGACGCCCGTCAATCCTGTCGTGCTTTGATTTTAGATTAGCGCCGAAACTGGTTTATGGGGGAAAACAACCGGCACGGGAACCGGAGGCTTTACTGCGAACAAAGGGACGCCAAATCAGTTAGCATTAGCTCATCTGCGGTGGCGACGGTCACGGCTGGTTACAGTACGGCTTATTGTTACGGCGGATAAATTATTGCAACGTGAAGCCTATTCAAAATGACAGTAAGAAAAGGAGCGGTCGATTTGTAACGGCCGGCCAGTAACGTGGCACGAGTGGACGGCCGTTAGAAGGCCAACTGTACCAAGGACTACCTGGTTACCGCATTTTCGAAAAATTAAATTCTCCCCCCAAATTCAAAAAGAATTTGAATCAAACTAAAATGTGACCAGGATTGTTTAAATCGTGCAAGGATTTAACTCCTATTGCCATTTCAAACTTCTACTCACATGCTAGCACACTTCTATCACCGGCACTGATTCGCGATTTCTACCATGAATGTAATTTATTCAAGTTTTTAGGTGCTGTTAGAAATCCACCTGCGATTTGGAGGCTACCCAGACACCGTGGCTAAATGAGCTCATTTCCGTACGTAATCTTACCGATGACCTTCTTATCCCCCGCGGAAGCTGCGACTACCGGGCTGGATGGACTCTCCACGTCGACAGCAGGCTGCTGCGGCTGTTGTTGCTGTACCTCGCCCTCGCTGCTCATGGTTACTACTGTTGGTAATGGCTTCTGCCGGCGGCGGCTCTCTGTTGTCTCTCCCGGTGCAAGATGGTAACCTGGGCCGGCGGTGGTGGGGGGCTACTGCCTTCGGGCTCTCAGCTTTCTTCTTCCCGCTCCCGTTGCCGATCGAACTGGGCAGATTGTAAACTGTGCTGGGGAAAGTTCCTGGCCTGAGCACCGCCCAGACGTGATTTGATTGGCTTGGATCTGTAACAAATAAAGGCGCGCACTCCGATTGGCTACTGGAACTGTCAAAGAAGGAAGGGAGGCGTTTGTGAAACTATGATTGGCTGGAGAAGAAACTACCTGTCAACCCACAGCGCCCCGTAATGACGTCAAAGACAGACGTACAAACTGACATTTTTGGAACACGTTGACGTTCGCGTAATGTTTAAATTATTCGAGAACAAGTCATAAACTACATTATGCATAGGAAAACCAAACGTTAACAAAAAGATTTTAGTGGGTTGATACAACAGCGGTTAAACAATTTGGCAGATATTTGTTGTTAATTGCTGCCATAAAGGCCAGTTTGTGTGTCAAACATTTGAAATGTTTGTATTGAGGTTGAAGTAAATAATATTTTACCCACTGGTACTGGAATAGTATTTGTGTAGGAAGGAAGGAAGGAAGGAAGGAAGGAAGGAAGGAAGGAAGGAAGGAAGGAAGGAAGGAAGGAAGGAAGGAAGGAAGGAAGGAAGGAAGGAAGCCAACAAGGCAGTTTTTCGATTGAACATGATGAAAATGTTTGCATTTTTAAAAAATGTGTATACATTGCATTCCATCATATCCCAGCCCACAGTATGGAAATCAATCAATTTCATGATCTCTAATCTTAAAAATGATACAGAAGACGTATACAGTATTACCAGCCACTTAAAATTGGCCTACCCAAATCACTGGGAGGAATCATCGGCAGGGAATCCAAAAGTGGAAGTTCAGTACACATAGCAAGCAGACAGACTCAGACTGGGCGTGAGACAAGCCCTCTGCAGCCCCCGACCATTGTAATGTTAATGCTCCACTGACACTGTTTATGAGCATTGGCTGTGTGAAGAGCTCCTTGTTCACGTTCTCCCACACAAAGATGAGCTTTCGTATTGACCTCAGAAAGCTTCCCCACACAATCTATTTAGCCACACACACACGCGCACACGCACACACTCACAAACACAACGGAAAAGAAAATCCTTCCTCCAGTCTCCATAAGAACAGTCCCCATCTAAAAGGGATCTTTTGTGCCAGCGGAACGAGGTCCAAGGCAGAACAGCCAGCATGGATGGGGGAGGGGGACGAGCATGGATTTGTATGGATAGCTGGGATAAGGGGGGAGACAACTCAGCAGAGGATTTCTTGCTCATTCCGCTTGGTTTTAAATGTGTGAAACACCATCACTGGATCATTGCTCACCAATTCACTTCAAACACAAACAGTCACCCAAGCCCATTTCTTTTCACATTATCACGATTTGAGACTCAATTTGGGTTGGTGGGGGAAGGCGTGGGGGTGGGACCGGCTGGCAACGGGCTCAATAAAACACTGGGAACACAATGTTCTTGCAGTATAAACATTACATTTTACCCCATTCTTGATATTCAAAAGGAATGAAACCTTGGAGTAAAATAAAGGTGCCTGACAATCATTTTACGATACAGCATTTAAAAGTGCAATATTTTAAATATCTTTTTGAAATACCTAGCTATCAAAATATCTTTCACTGATACCATCATGATGTTACTGTTTAGTTTGTATTACAATATGAATAAAATGTGTAAATGTATGAAGAGAAAGGCTATTTGAAAGCATTTGAATTTAATCTAGACAATTCATCCATGAATATATTATTAAGACTGTATCATATGAATCTTGCAAATGTGGTGGCACACTGTGGTGAGCTCCGATGCAACAACAAAATACATATTTTCAACCTTCTCTGACAGTGTATGGTGTTTCATGCCAACCTGAAGTCTGTTTTCCCGAGGCTTCACCAGCATGTTACTTTTTCGACACGTGGAGACAGCTTCCTGGACCTAGTCTACTCTGCGCAAAAGGGAGCTTTCAAAGCCACCCCACTCCCCCATCTTGGGGTTTCTGACCATCTCACCGTTTTGCTTTTGCCCGCATACAGACAATTGGTGAAGGCATCCAGGCCGGTTCGGAGGCGGGTTCGGGTGTGGCCTGAGGGTGCCTCCGATGCACTTCGTGACTGCTTCGACACCACTGACTGGGACTTGTTTAAGCAGGCAGCCACCTACAACGATCGGACGGACATAGAGGAGTATACTGACTCTGTTACCTCTTACATCACGAAGTGCATCGATGATGTGACTTGCTCGAAATCCGTCGTCACTCGCGCGAACTGGAACCCGTGGCTGACAGGGGCTGTCCTCAGACTGCTGAGGGCCAGGGACAAGGCTTTCAGAGCGGGGGATGAGGCTGGCTTGAGGACAGCGAAGGCCGACCTGTCCCGAGGCATCAAAGAAGCGAAGAAGGCGTTCTCGTGCAAGGTCTCCACCCACTTCAAGGACAGCAAGGACGCACGTAGCCTTTGGCGGGGCATTCAGACCATCACGGACTACAAGCCCGCGCCGAGGAGCTGTGAGGGCGACGTCCGTCTGCTGAACGATCTGAACCGCTTCTTTGCTCACTTCGACGCCCAGAACAGCACTTGCCCGCTGAAGAACACTCCCCCCCCACACGATTAGCCCCTGCGCCTCTCTGCCGACGGTGTGAGGAGGGCGCTTGCCGCTATTGACACCCGTAAGGCGGCGGGCCCTGACAACATCCCGGGTCGAGCGCTGAAGGACTGGGCTGGGGAGCTGTCGGGTGTCTTCACGGACATCTTTAACGTTTCCCTGCAGCAGGCCATCGTCCCCTCGTGTTTCAAGGCTGCCACCATCGTTCCTGTGCCGAAGAAACCTGCACCGTCCTGCTTCAATGACTACCGCCCCGTGGCACTGACGCCCATCATCATGAAGTGCTTTGAGCGGTTTGTCATGGAGCACATCAAATCCGTTCTCCCCCCCACCATTGACCCTTTCCAGTTCGCGTACCGTGCCAAGCGGTCCTCTGAGGATGCCATCTGCTCTACCCTCCACTCGGCCCTCACCCACCTGGAGAGAAAGGACTCATATGTGAGGTTGCTGTTTGTGGACTTCAGCTCTGCCTTCAACACCATTGTGCCGCAGCGACTCATCTGCAAACTCGACGAGCTGGGCCTCAGTACCTCCCTCTGCAACTGGCTACTGGACTTCCTCTGTCAGAGGCCTCAGGTGGTGCGTGTTGGCGACAAAATCTCCGCCAGCATCACGCTGAGCACGGGGGCCCCCCAGGGCTGCGTGCTCAGTCCATTGCTCTTCACCCTGCTAACGCATGATTGCACTGCGACCTACAGCGACAACCGCATAGTGAAGTTTGCTGACGACACGACTCTGGTGGGTCTCATCACGAAGGGCGACGAGACTCGGTACAGGTCGGAAGTTGACCTTCTGACCACGTGGTGCAGGGACAACAACCTCCTGCTGAACGTCAACAAGACCAAGGAAATTGTTGTTGACTTCCGGAAGGGTCACACAAAACACCTGCCGCTGATCATCGACGGTGCTGTGGTGGAGAGGGTGAGCTGCACCAAGTTCCTGGGGGTGCACATCAGTGAGGACCTCTCCTGGTCCGCGAACACCTCGTCACTGGCAAAGAAAGCTCAGCGCTGCCTGTACTTCCTGCGGAAGCTCAGGCGTGCATGTGCTCCTCAGGCAGTCCTGTCTACATTCTACCGTGGCACCATTGAGAGCGTCCTCACCAGTTGCATCGCTGTCTGGGGTGGTAACTGCACTGAACAGAACTTGAAGGCCCTGCAGCGCATAGTGAATACGGCTGGTAAGATTATTGGTGCTTTGCTCCCCTCCCTGAAGGACATTTACACCTCCCATCTCGCCCGCAAGGCAACCTCGATTGCGAGAGATGAGTCACCCGGCTCACTCTTTGTTTGAACTTCTGCCCTCTGGGAAGAGGTACAGGAGCCTGCGCTCCCGCACCACCAGACTCGCCAACAGCTTCTTTCTCCAGGCTATTAGGACCCTGAACTCGCTACCCCCTTCTGCGTAGCGTGCGGCACTGTTGCGCTATTTTCTGGAATGTCTGCTGTACGCGCACTTGCTCCTTTTTTTGCTCCTCTTATTTATTTATTTATTGTGTTATTTATTCAGCACGCTGTTGTTATACTTGTTTGTCTGTTGTGGGCCATGTCTTGTCACCGTGGGATAGGGGGGAACGAAATTTCGGTTTCTTTGTGTGTCTTTTGGCATGTGGAGAAATTGACAATAAAGCTGACTTTGACTTTTCACTAATATTGCAAATTGGGAATTTTATTCACAGACACACAGAGACATGCAAGTGTCAAAAGTAAAACAATTTATTTCCTGTTTACGATACAAAATTGGGCTGAATCTGTGGGTTTTACACAAAGTGAAATTAAACACTATGCAGGGTAAACAAATAGGACATATTGTAACTTCATGCGTACAGAATCATTTTTCTTCACATCTCTCCACACTGTGCAACGAGGATCGGGAGCTTAGGCTTGTTGTTGGGTCCTGTGGGAACGTTCTGTTGGAGGTTGGGATAAAGAATGATTTTTTAAAAATATTTAACAGTAAAAAATTAATGTGTCACACTGCTAACTCTACAGACATATCTTGAGTGAAGTCAATTTATATTAAAATGTATAGTACCTCAATCTTTCGCATGATCAGCAATCCATCCACAACTTTACCTGAAACAATCACGGATAAGAATATTAAGCTCACATTTTCATGCAGAAAAATATATCTTTTCAAACTGTGAATAAATACAAATTCCTCATTTTTGTGGAGTCACACTCACCAAAAACAACATGTTTTCCATCTAACCAGTCACATTTAGTGCAGGTTATGAAAAATTGGCAACCATTTGTCCCTGGACCACTGTTTGCCTAAAAGAAAGAATGAATGATTACAGCAGAATCTTAATATCGCCAAAACAAACAGAATTCTATACTTACCATCATCTGTTAGTTGTTGTACTAAGTTTATCTTGTTTTTCCTTTTTAATCACTTCACTGGTTTCTTTTATATCAAACAAATTATTTTAGGTGCATTACCTGACATGTTTCGGCGGTTTCTTCCGCCTTCATCAGAGTGTCACCGATGTGGTTGTGACGCGTCTTTATCAGCTGATGGATGAAGGCGTGGCTCACCTGTCAGATTTGACAGGTGAGTCACGCCCTCTGCTGTCCATTCACCTCTCCAGAATGCTGTTCTAGGTTGTAGAGAGCATGTAGGCTCCCTCATCCCTGTTGATGGTCCTCGGGTGAGCCACGCCTTTATCCATCAGCTGATAAAGACGCGACACAACCACATCGGTGACACTCTGATGAAAGCGAAGGAAACCGCCGAAACATGTCAGGTAATGCACCTAAAATAATTTGTTTGCTATAAAAGAAACCAGTGAAGTTACCATCATCTGTGTTTAAAAAAAAAAACTAAACTTTCTGATTACAAACAAAGAAAGGTGTTTGAAAAGGCTCCTGTAAGTTCAGCTTGTCAATGAAGTAAAATCTCAATTGAAACAGTTTTATGAGGATAACATGTTGAACCAGGTCCAAACCTAAAGTCAGCATCGGAGCTGCTAAGGCATAGGCAAATACTTTTTTATGACCTTGTTGGAGTTCAATTAAATTATTCGACTCACTCTCGACATTGGTCAAGCCAACCTGTCACAGACATGTATAACCATGCTTGTCTGTGAAATTCACTTATAAAACCACTGTAATGGCTAACGGGTGTGACTGTAGATGGCAGTGTTGCATCGCTTTGGATTTGCAATCAACACGGCTTTTGAGAACAAGATAAAGATTAGGGACTGAAACTTGGGCATGTCACAATTATGAGTGAGAGAAACCTCAATGCAGTGGAAGTCGGACAAGTTCAGTCACCTCACAATTACGCGTATTGTGTTTATAAACAACACTGCCAAAGCTACAAAACGTATTAATGATCACTAATCTTAATGGCAAAAATGAATAGGCCCCCAAATGTTATTTTGTTGAAGGCGCCATAGAGGCGTAGGCAATTAAAACTAAGAGAACTCAACATACCATAGATAGAAGACCGGGTGCAGAATGCTTGAGTCGAAAGTTTTCATCTGCGAACGGACCTCTGTAGATGCTGCAGATGCCAGTGCCGTCACCCTTTAAGAAACAGCGCATAACAAACTCACAAAAAAACAGTCCATTTACCATTTTAGAGGAGCCCAGCAAGAAGGCGCGCACACATACATACATTTTTTTTTACTTTGCTTTTTTAAGCACAAACCCAAGAGATCAAACAACTTGTAGCACTTTGTGGCCTATAAATGCAGCTCCTTCTCATGCGTACTGTACTACTGGCATTTACTCACATTCACAAAGTCCCCTCCTTGGATCATAAAGTCTTTGATCACTCTGTAAACGAACAACAAAAGGGGTACGTTATAACAGACAATGAACTCTGTTCAGTAAAACAGCAAATACAGAGTATCATCCAAACCTGTGGAATGTACAGCCCTTGAAACCAATTGGTACACCGTCCCTCCTGTCAGACAGATATTTATTTTAATATCTCATAAAAAGCAGCCTTGTATGTTCACACATCAGTAACATTTATAGTAGATTTGCCTTACCGGAACTCTCCGGTACAGAACTGCCTGCAAGAAATGATGAAAATTTTAGTCGTACGATATTGGCACAGATACCAATCATTTATCCATCCATTTTCCACTCCAATCTACAGGGTCCGGCAAAATGATCTGACACATTTATACGTTTAATAAAATGCAAATAAATTAAAGAAACTATTTATTTTATTTATTTTTCCGAAAAGTACATATAATGCCATGTTGCTTTGTTTTGTTTCGTTTCATTTCGTTTGCGAATAATGTTATTTTGTTTCATTTCAGTTGCTAACATGAATTGGACCGGTGAGCATCGCGCTTTCATTGTGGAAACGTTTATCGAGAACGAATCTTTAACTGCAACACAACAAGCATTCCGTTTGCGCTTCAGACTTGGTAGACATTATCCCATACCTGCTCGAAACACGATCTTGTTGTGGGTTACTAACTTCAGATCCAGTGGATCAGCATTGAAACGAAAATCAACCCACCGACCTCGCACCACCAGAACTCTAGAAAATGTGGCAGCAGTAAGACCAAAACAACATTATTCAAAAATGAAACAAAAATGAAATGAAACGAAACAAAATGGCATTACATTTGTGTTTCTTTCATTTATTTGCATTTTATTAAACCTACAAATGTGTCAAATAATTTTGCCAGACATTGTACTATGTTAAATGGTCATTTTTAAACACACTTTTTTTCCCCTCTCTGTTATTCACAGACAAAAGCAAAATATAGCGCTGTAAGGCCCTAATTAGTATTTACTTCACCTGAAGGCTGGGGGGAAAAAAATTCCTGAAAAGACAATAAAATTATGCTCAGATTAAGATCACAACATACCGAAAATTCTCGGCAGTCCTTGGGACGACATCAGCAAAAAGTTCGACTTTCATCCGCCCCACATCCTATAATGTAGATAGAAGAAATGTTGCGTAAACAGCTGATGGGACGTGGGACAAAAGTTTTATCTTTAGAAACAATCCATGAGAGGAAAACCATTAAAATGTCTATACTGACAAAACGATGTTAAATACGGTTGATCTGAGCTTAAATGTCAAAGCAATTCCAAACCCTCAAACAACTTATACTGTAACATGTATGAAGCAACAGCACATACAAATATAGAAGATCACTTCTATATGTTTTTCTGTGACTATTCCGGTCTTGTGATGTGTCCATTGAAACGCACGGTTGACATTACGACAGCAGTTGAACCTACATTAAAGTTTTGGGAGAAGGCCAAATTTAAAAAATGTTATAGGGTTCACCAAAAAGTCCAAGATCTCAAACGTTTTGTGAGCACTGAGCAGAGTATGTAAAATGCTGGATTGGAAGCGGACTGGGACTACGGTGAATTGGGAAATGTTCAACAAATGAGCAGAAGCTACTGCATGTCTCATTCCGTATTGAGCGTTACACTTCAGTGTGCATAACTCTAAGCTACTAAATTGGCCTGACAAAGTTCTGGCTAAGGTTAAGGAATTTGGTGCAGAGGTGAACAAGGAACCAGTGCAAAGTACAAAGTATGGGTGGTGTGTTCATGTTGACTCGGTCTCATTATGATGACAAGAGCAGCACTGTTGGCGCGTTGAATGCAACAAAAAATGGTTTCGTATCAAATCCTCAGTGTGGTATCGCCGATCCCTTCACGAGAGGATATGAGCGATATAAGGTGCCCATATTTGATCAATTTCCGCCGCCACATATGCTATCTTTGACAAGAAGAATAAACATCGGACCGTTTGAAGTTTGAAAATATATATTGTTTTAAATTGTTAACTTCCTTTCAGCACCGGCCGCCGGTGTGCCTCACGTGTGTTTCTCCATCGTCGTTGTGCACAAGCGTCACGAAAGTCTTCCAACAACTCACCTGTCCTCCGATTGTAATATCAAAAAACACAATAGGGTTGTTGGGGTTCGTCCCTTGAACGGACATTATTCCCACCTCAATGCGTTTTAGGAGGAAAATAAAAACAGTAGACACTCGTTCAGAGACGAAATTGAACAACCGGAAACTTGTACGGAAACCGGAAAGCCGTGTTACTGCAAGCCGTTAGGGACAAACTGCACGAAAACGCAAAAGACAGGGTCGTCTAAAACAGGTGTTGTGCTCGATTTGGTACACGTGTTGTGCTCGATTTGGTTCCCCCGTGAGATTTTGTTCCCCCTGCCGCGGGAGCGCGCACGCCCTGTTTGGAAAGCGAAAAACCGATGCCGTACGGCGTCGTACGGCGTCAGCACGATGTTGTTTTCAATAAAAACATGAAGAATTCACGTTTGCGTCAGTCAATTTTAATTTTTATAAAGGATTATTCTCATTTGATGTCTTTAAATTCATCCGCGTTCTGCCATTGAAGCGGGGTGCATTCAAAGACCAGTCGTAAAGACGGAACACTCACTCACTTCACCAAAAAGCAACGATATAATTACGTGAGCTCTTTGCATAAACCTCGATACAAAGAAACTCCTCCTTTTGGGTACCGTTACATGCTACAAGGAGTATATATTACAAAGGAGACTTTATTCTTAATTGTAATCATCATTCATCCATCCATTTTATTACTCAGGTATTTTCAAAGCAAATTAATATTGTTGCATTTATTAATTTGCTTTAAAATGACAGCGCAATATAATTAAAAGCTGACACTCTAGCAATGTCAAACGTGTTCATTTAAGAAAAAGCCACACACGTTTTGTGATCAAATCTTTCATAACGACAATGATTTGAGTGAATTGATTTGAATGAATAATTGAGAAGAAATTTCAGTTCTGAAGGCTCCTTTTGTCCCAAGCAAAGTGAAAGGTGGTGGGATAAAAATTGTAACAGGAACGCTATAAAAAATGTCAAGGCGTGAATATTTGTGCCCCCCTCCCATTTTGAGAACGGTGAGTCCTGGACATCGACTGGCTTTTTTTCTGTCTTCCTGGGGGTCTGCTCAGGTAGTGTGGCAAATTTGAACAGGTTCCCTCATTCCTGGCCCAAGTTACAGGGGGGGAACATATCCTCACGGGTGGCCCGTGAAGATATGTTCCCCCCCCTTATTTTGAGAACGGTGAGTCCTAGACTCCAGCTGTTTTTTTTCTGTCTTCCTGGGGGTCTGCTCAGGTAGTGTGGCAAATTTGAACAGGTTCCCTCATTTCTAGCCCAAGTTACAGGGGGGGAACATATCCTCACGGGTGGCCCGTGAGGATATGTTCCCCCCCCTTATTTTGAGAACGGTGAGTCCTAGACTCCAGCTGTTTTTTTCTGATGATTTGTGCAGTGATACTGTTATTAATGCACTTTATCAATGTCTTTGGCCTTATTTTGGTCAAACAACTTTGTTTCGTTATCATATAACATACATCAAAAATAATGACTTTAAACTTTATTAAAAAACATTATTATCTATTTGTTTATTTATTTATTTAACATCCAATATTGTAAAGTTATCAGTGCACGTCTGTCAATAATTTCAATAAAATGTGTAAAGAACAAAATTAATGCCAATTGAGTTATGCCAGTTATAATGTCTTAATAACGTTGTTGGGCCACTAATTGGCCCGACAACAATATTAAGATATTCAACTTCTTAACTTCATTGATAATTTTGCAAGATATAATTCAATAAACAGTACTAATACAGACAGACCTTGAGTCTGTAGCCCAAGTTACAGGGAGGGAAACATATCCTCACGGGTGCCCTGTGAGAATATGTTCCCCCCCATTTAAAACGGTGTAAATGTAAATAAATGATTTGTGCACTGATAACTTTACAATATTGGATGTTAAAGAAATAAATAAACAAATAGATAATAATGTTTTTTAATAAAGTTTAAAGTCATTATTTTTGATGTATGTTATATGATAACGAAACAAAGTTGTTTGACCAAAATAAGGCCAAAGACGTTGATAAAGTGCATTAATAACAGTATCACTGCACAAATCATCAGAAAAAAACAGTTGGAGTCTCGGACTCACCGTTCTCAAAATAAGGGGGGGGGAACATATCCTCACGGGGCACCCGTGAGGATATGTTCCCCCCCTGTAACTTGGGCTAGGAATGAGGGAACCTGTTCAAATTTGCCACACTACCTGAGCAGACCCCCAGGAAGACAGAAAAAAAAACAGCTGGAGTCTAGGACACACCGTTCTCAAAATAAAGGGGGGGAACATATCCTCACGGGGCACCCGTGAGGATATGTTCCCCCCCTGTAACTTGGGCTAGGAATGAGGGAACCTGTTCAGATTTGCCACACTACCTAAGCAGACCCCCAGGAAGACAGAAAAAAAACAGTTGGAGTCTCGGACTCACCGTTCTCAAAATAAGGGGGGGGGACATATCCTCACGGGGCACCCGTGAGGATATGTTCCCCCCCTGTAACTTGGGCTCGGAATGAGGGAACCTGTTCAAATTTGCCACACTACCTGAGCAGACCACCAGGAAGACAGAAAAAAAAACAGCTGGAGTCTAGGACTCACCGTTCTCAAAATAAGGGGGGGGGGGAACATATCCTCACGGGGCACCCGTGAGGATATGTTCCCCCCCTGTAACTTGGGCTAGGAATGAGGGAACCTGTTCAAATTTGCCACACTACCTGAGCAGACCCCCAGGAAGACAGAAAAAAAGCCAGTCGATGTCCAGGACTCACCGTTCTCAAAATGGGAGGGGGGCACAAATATTCACGCCTTGACATTTTTTATAGCGTTCCTGTTACAATTTTTATCCCACCACCTTTCACTTTGCTTGGGACAAAAGGAGCCTTCAGAACTGAAATTTCTTCTCAATTATTCATTCAAATCAATTCACTCAAATCATTGTCGTTATGAAAGATTTGATCACAAAACGTGTGTGGCTTTTTCTCAAATGAACACGTTTGACATTGCTAGAGTGTCAGCTTTTAATTATATTGCGCTGTCATTTTAAAGCAAATTAATAAATGCAACAATATTAATTTGCTTTGAAAATACCTGAGTAATAAAATGGATGGATGAATGATGATTACAATTAAGAATAAAGTCTCCTTTGTAATATATACTCCTTGTAGCATGTAACGGTACCCAAAAGGAGGAGTTTCTTTGCATCGAGGTTTATGCAAAGAGCTCACGTAATTATATCGTTGCTTTTTGGTGAAGTGAGTGAGTGTTCCGTCTGTACGACTGGTCTTTGAATGCACCCCGCTTCAATGGCAGAACGCGGATGAATTTAAAGACATCAAATGAGAATAATCCTTTATAAAAATTAAAATTGACTGACGCAAACGTGAATTCTTCATGTTTTTATTGAAAACAACATAGTGCTGACGCCGGCGGACGCCGTACGGCATCGGTTTTTCGCTTTCCAAACAAGCTGTGCGCGCTCCCGCGGCAGGGGGAACAAAATCTCACGGGGGAACCAAATCGAGCACAACACCTGTTCTCGAGGGCAGCGAGCCCGGATCTTTAAGATTTCTTCTTCTTCCAAAACAACCATCTCACCGTTTTGCTTTTGCCCGCATACAGACAATTGGTGAAGGCATCCAGGCCGGTTCGGAGGCGGGTTCGGGTGTGGCTTGAGGGTGCCTCCGATGCACTTCGTGACTGCTTTGACACCACTGACTGGGACTTGTTTAAGCAGGCAGCCACCTACAACGATCGGACGGACATAGAGGAGTATACTGACTCTGTTACCCTGAACTACCCCCTTCTGCGTAGCGTGCGGCACTGTTGCGCTATTTTCTGGAATGTCTGCTGTGCGCGCACTTGCTCCTATTTTGCTCCTCTTATTTATTTATTTATTTATTTATTTATTTATTTATTTATTTATTTATTCATTCATTCATTCATTATTTATTCAGCACGCTGTTGTTGTACTTGTTTACTTGTTTGTCTGTTGTGGGCCATGTCTTGTCACCGTGGGATAGGGGGGAACCAAATTTCGGTTTCTTTGTGTGTCTTTGGCATGTGGAGAAATTGACAATAAAGCTGACTTTGACTTTGATTGAAATGATTGGGAACGTTATTAGTCATCCTCTGAGCTAGCTGGTGATCTGGTCGCTTGACTCAGGTATGATGGAGTGTGCGTTTGACATCAACAAGTGGATGGCTGTGGGTCTCTTGTAACAGAGATGGACATCTCTGGCGTATTGTAACAACTCAAGGAGGTATGTCAGAATTGCACATTTCACTGTAACCACGAAGAAGGCCTCTAGAAAAAAAAGATAGGAAAAAAACACATCTGCTTCGTAACACTACATGTTCTCCACACGGTAGCCTGAGTTGTCTTTGGTTATTCTGGCCTCCGGCCACACTACAAAAACATTCATATTAGGTTCCTTGAAAACTTTAAATTGTCTACAGATGTTAATGGTTCTCCATTTGTGCTCGGTCCATGGTGGCTCAAGTAACCCTAATAATAAGCATGATATAAATTGGTTAGCTGGATGGATGAATGAAACTCAAAATTATGAATTTAAGTCTGATTAACAAACATCAACATTATAAACCACCACTCAGATATTAATTATACTGTAAGATACACTGAGGTAAACACTCACTCAAGCTTGTTCGAACAATTCAGCTCAACTTCTGAATCCCATTTTGAACAATGGAATAACTCGCACACATTTACCTTTAGGGTTTTATTTATACAATAAAACGTACATTTACAAACAAAAAAAGTCAAAGGTGGAACCCCAAAACTAAACAATGATTTCAAAACATGTCAAAACTGCACTAAAGCAATGTGATTGAAAATGAGCATGTTGACAAACTAGCAGGTTAACCAAGAATTAAAACTAGATGATGCAAAAGGAACACACATCTATGTAAAGTAGTAAGGCTTCTTGACGTTGACGCCATATTCCGCGAGAGCAGGGGCCAGGTCCTCCATTGTCAGAGTGTACTTCTTATCCTACAAATCAACATGACAAAACATTAGAACATCAATTTGTTAGGATAAAAACAATGGCATATGCATATACGTTAATTTTTAATGCACATCGAAGTACATTGGGATATGATGAAACAAACCTTTGTCTTGCTCCTTGAGCTTCCTGACGCAGTCCCCTTCATTTTACAATACTGCAGCGCGTCGTTGGCAATGTCTGAAATGAACTTTTGCGAGGCCAGGGAGATCAAACGGATTCTGAAAAAAAAAAAAGATAAATAATAAGCTTACACAGTTTGGTATAACTGTCCCACACAGAATTTTAACAATTTTCAAAAACACATACATTCTTGGATCAGATGCTTCAAAGCCAGCCCGGTTGAGGTAGTAGCCTGTCACTGCATCAGGAATCTGACAAAACAAATAGAAAAGGTTGTTGTTTACTTTGATAGGCTTGTACCACTTTATACAGCACGGAGGCGAGAAGTGAGACTTGCCGTGGGAGTGTACTCTTCCAGCTGCATGACAAAGTCAGCCAGTGGGGTTGTGGAGACGGCGGGCTTAATGTCTCCGTTAGTGATGCCTCCTGGAACATAAACTCCATTGGGTACAGATGAGTCAGATGATGACGATGATGTCACCATAGGGGTTGGAGTCGAAGCTGTAAGACAGGTGAATGTGTTTTATTTACAGAGATACAAAAGAAGCATTTTAATCTACTGCATTTTGAGGATGTATTGCAAAATTCCGGATCCCAACTGGAGGTGTTGGGAGTCAGTTGGTATCGGCTAGATAAGGGATGTATGGTGCAAATGACAATCACACCGAGTATGAGTGCAAAACTGAGCGTACCGCAACGATGCTGAACCGAGGCAATGTTTACTTGTATCTGATTCGTGAGCAAAGTAGTTCGTGAGTCAAGGTTACATTGCGTCAAAGAAAAACGACGCAAAAATATATACTACTGAGTACAATATGTAATAAAATTACTAAAAAGAATCTAGGATTGTATTTTTACGATTTGCGAAGGTAACAAAAATGTCATCAGTGTTTTCAAATGATCGTAGAATTTTATCAATTACCATTGCTGGCGACCGCAGGGATGCTGCCGACATTGGCCGCCGCATTCTCATTTGCGGTACAATTGCTTGAACTTAAAGACGTCGTGGCGTTAGACGAAATTCCGGTGGTGGCAGACTGGTTGGCGTTGTCAACATTCATGTCGATGCTGTTCACGTTTTCACAGATTGGAGGGAAACAACTTGGCGGCTAGCTAATGCTCAAAAGTCGGCTACTATCTTCTTGGCGAGCAGTTAAAGAAGGCTTCAAAAGCCCACACGTCCAGCCCTGTGAGTTCTCAAAGAGACATTTGTGGCTTAGGAAGCTCCCACTTGTGCTACTTTAAGCCCTTGTACAACGAAATGAAATCGGAGTCACGAGCTAGCGAACATCACCGCGAATGTTTGTAGCCAACCAGACTTCTTCTTCCTTTTCTTCTTCTGCCTCTTCTTTTTCTTTGGAATTTGTTTGGCCGTTGGCTAACCAGTAAACAGGCGCATTACCGCCATCAACTGTACTGGGGTTTATTTGACACACAATTTGATGGCAGGGGGAAGGTCCAGATTCAACTCGATTGTTTAGACTAAAAAATTGCAAGGAATATAAACTCACGTTGTTGTAATATATTTTTTTGTAGTTTGCACTTTGCCTCGTTATTATCACTCGATATAAAGTACTAAGTACATTACAGTTGTCACAAATGGCGTCATGTGACCTTCGTTGTACGACTGTGACGAATTTAGCCGAAAATACCCGAATGGGATTTTTCCTCTGCAGTTTTTAAAGGCAGTTGATTGACATCACGAGTTTAATTGCCACATTCGTGGTAAGCGTTTTTTTTTTGTTTTTTTTTTTTGTAATTACTCGATAAGACCTAAACTATTCTGATGTCATGAGTGTATTAACCCACAGGTACCAAACCATTAAATATATAAAGTATTTAGTGTCCGTTTATTTTGACGAAGTGTGTACATTTTAAGTATAAACCGCAAGAATGATCACCCCGTCGGTCTTACATATTTGTTTGACAGTGTTGATTATTATTATTATTATTATTATTATTATTATTATTATTATTATTATTATTATTATTATTATTATTATTATTATTATTATTTACACTCAACAATCTTCTAAACTAACGAAAATACGCAGAATAGAAAATAAACAGATTGATGAATACACTATTGTGAGGCACTTTCCAAATCAAACCTGACAATTCGCAGCAGCTCCTGAATGCAACAGGGCGGGGCTTGTGACTGACAACTTCAAGGTTCTGTTGTTGTTGTTGTTGGGCGTGGTAATGTAGTTGAATAAGGAAGCCTCCGCAAATTCCATACGTAAAGTATCGATTCTAAAAGAACAAATACCAGTTAACGCTGCTCAGAAGAAACCGCCTTGACAGGCACAGAGGAGTGCGGAACGTTAACATGAGTCCACCTGTCCGGCTCATCGTAGTGGGAGCAGGTTGTCGAGGGGAGATCTACTCTCGCTATTCAATCATCCATCCGGACCGTGCGAAGGTACACCAGAAGACAAACCTTTTTAAATTGAGAGGTAGTTCTTAAGTAATTAATGCGAAAGGGCTACCAATTTGATACACATTGCTGACTTAACAAATGTGCTGAAATTGCTTATTGATTCGATTACATCAGAGAAATCAACAGGGTGCTGGAGCCTGAAATAAAATCTAAAGCCGCAACAATGAGCTATGACACTATATTATTGCAGATTGTTGGAGTGGCTGATCCAAGGAAGTTTGCCCGCACTAAGTTCAAACATCTGTACAAGCTTGAAGAAGAAACCCTGTGTGAAGGTGAGCATGAAGCACCTTGACTGTGATGTGCCTTGTTCCAAATTACATTGCTGCCTTTCCTAGACTGGCGCATTTTAGCTGAAAGAGAGAAATGTGCAGACGCTGTTATAATTTGCACACCAGACAGCCTTCATAAGGTGAGTTATGCCAATATTCGTATTGGTGTCTTGCCACATCCCTTTTTTTTTTTTTTTTTTGTATCATATTTTAGTCTGTTTTTATGTTTCAGGAGCCTGCGGTGGCTTTTGCAAAGAAGGGCTACCATGTTCTCCTGGAGAAACCAATGGCCGTGAGTGATAAGTGAATGTTTGCTGTGGTCTCCAACTATCGTTTTTGTCGCACATCACAAACTCACTTGGGTCTGCTTTGTATGAATTTGAATTGCACTCCCAAAAAACAACTTATTTAGGCTCATAAGCAAAAATGCTTTGTTATAAACCTTGTGATTTCAAGGAAAAGGCATTTTCTCTAGTCACCTGCATAATAGAACTCAGAAATAACAGTGAGGTTGTCTATACACATGAATATACCGGCTGAATTACTTATTCGTGTGAAATATAAAACAATGCACTCTGGTGGTCAAACGCTGCGATTTTTTTTCATTTGCATCTTGCTGTAATGTATTGCTGCACCTATTTGTGACTTCAGGCAACAGCTGAAGATTGCATCGAGATTGTGAAGGCTTGCCGTCAGAGTGGTGTGATGCTGTGTGTGGGTCATGTTCTACGATACGATCCCACCTTCCGCAGGATAAAGGTGGTTTGATGGTTGGAATTTCTCTCACTTAAAACATTTTCCAAGTAGGTCTAAATCTGGGTATTGATTGTAGATTGAATACTGCTGCTGAGCTGGTTGGAAACCTGGGTAGGCAGGATGAAATTGAACTGATTAAAATTAACATAAAAAAATTCTTCAGTATAATTTGAATAAATTACTGAATAATGCTATTCATTTTTGCCCCAAAATTCCTTTTTTTCATCTTTAAAAATGGAATTGAATCCTGTTTTTCCAGGAGCTGATTGACAGCAATGTCATTGGTGATGTGATCCACATTCAGCACTTGGAGCCAGTGAGCAGGATTAAAAATAAACTTCCTCAAAATATGTAATTGTGTATGCCTATACACACATACGCGATCCACCTCTCTCTTCAGGTCGGCTTTTATCATTTTGCTCATTCCTTTGTTCGTGGAAACTGGAGGAATGAAGCGGAGAGCTCTTTTTCTCTTCTGACCAAATCATGCCACGATATTGACTTGATACATCAATGGGCTGGAACACGCAGGTAAAACGTTCTGACACAAAGGAGGAATAGATGGAATGGATGACATTGCAGTTTTTTGTTCTTGCAGGTGTTTGAAAGTGACGTCATTTGGTTTCGTCAGCCACTTCAGTCCAGAAAACAAGGTATTCTTATACTTTGGGGGAGCTTCAAATAAAGGATTGTTAAAATGCATTAAGTTTTATATGTACGTGTGAGATACGTCACGTTAGCCAACAGGGGCTAGTGATCGCTGTTTGGACTGTTCAGTTGAGGACACCTGTCCATACTCGGCAAGCAAAATCTACCTGGACAGAGTGAAAAAGGTGAGCATTGTAGGACATGTACATTTTGCATGCTTAATATTGGTTTATCTCTATTTCCACTTTAGGGTCACATCGGCTGGCCAGTGTCAGTGATCTGCCCCAACTCTTTGCCAGACATCGAGACAGTAACTGAGGCTCTGAGGACTGGACCGTACGGTCGATGTGTCTACGAGTGCGACAATGACGTCTGCAGCAATCAGGTTAAACCTTCTACTTGAAATGCTGATGTTCAATACTTGAAAATACCGTGATGTTTTTCAAGACATGAGTTATGCAGTGTTCAGGCGATCCCCCCCCCCCCCCCCCCCCCCCCCCCAATTGCGAGGAAAAACTTGAGGTAAGAGTCCTGTGTGGTGGTGAACTCAATTCACTTCACAGCAAGCAGCAGTTTAGTCGGATGTAAACAACACTTCGAAAAAGAGGTCTCAGGTTGTGTTTATCCACTTAAGAGTCAAAAGGGTTCCTGCCCCTGATGATACGAATTGTCCTGTTGTTACTCCTCTAGGTTGTTAACATGGAGTTTGAAGGTGGTCTGACTGCAGCCTTTTCTATGGTGGCTTTCACTGAGGATATCTGCAAACGTAAAACAACCATCTATGGCAGCAAGGTACAAAGAACCTCGATTGTGATATATCATTCAAAATCCATTAGCCTTCAAAATGACATCTCAAGTACCACTTTACAGGGAGAGTTGTCATTTAAAGACAACGAGATTCGTGTGTTCGACTTTCTGACCCAAAAAGCCACCAAATATGTAGCGAACGTGGGTTGCCCTGTGAAATTTGGCATGTCCGGACACTCTCAAGCTGATTACAGCTTGATAGACGCCTTCATTTCTGCTGTGACTGTGAGTTCTTTGATTCTTATGAGTCAGAACTGTTGTTTCCATTACAGCAGAAATCTCATGCTCAAAGAATTAATGTAAGCATTTTGACTTTGTGCACACAGCACAATGATCCATCACTTATCACTTCTGGTCCTGAGGAGACACTGAGGAGCCACTTGCTGGTGTTTGAGGCGGAGCGATCACGACGGGAAAATAGGGTGATTCACATGGACCACTCTGGATCTCTTAAATAATACCATTGAGGAAAATAGTAATGATTTACTTCAGGATTATTCAGCAATCATGTTTGTACTTGAGTATACTTGGAATACGTTTGTGATCAGTATGTTATTATATTCTGTTGATGCTTAATTTGTTTGAATGTCAACTGGCTGTGACATTGATGTTGATGGGAAAATGTTTCAGATGTGCTTCATGAACCAGTTGTATTTCTCAACTCCTCGAGACGGCACTGTTGGTTTAGTTTAAAAAATGGCAAATCAGTGTGATTTCAGCCCAAAACAGACTGCCATCCAGAGTAGGGAAAAATACATGTCGTTCATGTAGCACATTAGAAGGTTCATTTTCCCACCATAGCATGCAGTCTCATATTGACCCAAAAGCAATACTTGAAGACTGTCAGGTTGTACATGCATATAGACAATGACTTTTTTGCACATAGACAATGACTTTTTAAGTGTATACCTGGTGACCCAATGAAGGATGTTTGATCTAGTCAAAGGTTCTGAAACACCCAAGTGTTTTTTTTTTTTTTTTTTATCTGTCATAAAGAATCGAAACGTAAGATGTACTTACTCATTGGGCACTGGATATCCTCAAAGAAGTCAGATCCTGAAGCCACTCATTTTATACACTCATTAATCCATTTCCCCTCACTTTTCTTGTTCAGTATATTTTTCTTCCACCCTCAGGTGATATACATTTCCCACAGGATATTCAGAATGGCTTGATGATAAAAAATTATAGAATACAAATTTGAGGTTTTACTGTCCTGTCGTCTTGTTGCTCTTATCTTGCACATGCCATGTAATTGCAAGCCAATGGTTGAATTAAAAATAAATTGAGGTCTTCAAAAGCTACTCATGTCCAAGAATTCATAACCATCAACTTATTTTTAGTTCCATTGCCATCCACTCTGCTTCAAGTTGAAACTAAATGCAAGTGTCATAACACAAAGTAACTGTGTTAATTAAAGATTGACAGATTCATTTCAAAGTCCAGAGGGTTTTTTTCCCAGTCCAGTTTTGTGCTTTGACGGGCCATCGCTACGAGCACAATTCTGGAGAAGCAGTTTATCAGGGATCCGGTGTAAAACACTGACTCTGATCCATATTGAAAGTGAACATGTGCGTGAAAACTGCCGTAGTCCACATGGAAACATCTGCACATCAGGACCAGCCTCACTATTTGCCATCATCCAAGTATGAATGGCTAATGCAGAGCAGCTCATTGTTGGTGCATGTTCTATGCACAACACCAGACCCCTAGTCTTCGTGTTTTCTTTCTGAATCTGAAGACGAAACCCTCATTTTAGTGATATATGTAATCCAACATAAATGAAATTTCCTGTCACTGGTCCTCTCATATACTCACCCACTTTTGTGCTGCCGTGGGAAGCCATCCTCTCATTTCCTCCTTTGCTTGCTGAACGACTGCCTTTCCGGGCTTTGTCCTCTCTGCATATCACATAATATACAGTACTTTCAATTTGTATCCCCCCTCCCCCCATGAAAATGATCAATAACACAAATTTTAGACAAATTTATCAGGGCAACTAAAAGACCTGAAAAATGCAAGGATTTGCACGTTCAAATTCTTATGCTCTCCTAGAGACTGGGAATGTTTATCTTTGGGTTACAGCCTTATACCAAAAATAAACACAACACCCCGTGACGACAACATGAACACAATTCACAGGTTTTGCATAATAATTTGTTGATGTACCTTTGACAACATGTACTGTAGAGCCTCAAGAGTTCTGTTCATTTTTATGGTAGTGCTTTTATATGCCAAACTGCATGGGCCAGCTGGTGCCAAGGTCTAACACCTCACCCCTAACCCTCAAATAATCATTTCATTTCTCATGTAAAGTCTAGCAAAATATTCAGAGCTTGGAAGCACATACCTCAGATGAAAAGGTCCCAGCATGTTGATCAATCTTTGCAAAGTATAGATGTCACAATGTCTTTGATAGTGTTCATCTTGATGACTATGATTGCCTTCACAAAGCACTTCTCTTATTACACTAAAAAGTAATGTGCAACTGATCCAGCTGTTTCTTAGCGGGTCTTATAATCACTAGGTTTTTTTTTTCTAGAAGATTGAAAAGGTTGTTCATCACAAGTATAGATTTTTTTACAAATCGTTTTCACAAATAAGCCCTTCTTTCAACTACATGCTTTTCACATTAGCATCTACTGTGATAAAAAAAAAAAAATTGTAGATGTTCACATCATACTGAATGGAACCAGTTTGTTTTGTTTCGCCTGGTGATTTGAATATTGGCGTTTGAGGCATACCACTTTTGTTGTGCTCCACTCTATGGCTATATATATATTTACACTAACGTATTTGGTCCTTGGCTGTTACATCTGGTTCTGATTTAATGAAGTAGGTAAGGAATAAGCCCTACTCAGGGGGCGGGGTTGAAGCTGCAGCGGACAGGTTGACTGCTGGGGTGTTCCCCTTCCCTCGAAATTGATCCGCTATGGAACCAAATCCATCACTAGCGAGGTCCTAAGGGTGAGAAGGCAGAGTAATATGATATTGAGTATTCTCCGTGTATACAAGAGGGTAAACCAGAAAGTGTGACACGTCTTGTAACAAGTGCACATACACACTGTGTTAAGGTCTCCTGGAAGAGAATAACGGACTGCAGATTCAGGAACTCGCTGACTTTTTCCTCCACTAGCTTCAAGCATGCCGTCATATGATCATCCAGAGGTCCGTCGCAAGAGCTCAAAGTGCTAGACATGTCCATGCTCTCATAGCTAATGTCAAGTAAAGTTTGGACACCTGGGAAATAACAATGTGGGTATGAGTAACTGCCTTTTCTGTATATTTTATATGCTTTTCACATTTTATTTCGTGTGCTCTAATGCTTTTTTTATTTTGATTTGCTTTTTGCACCAAAGGGAGCAGCGCTCAGATTTTGATGTACTGTGTACGCAATAAAGGCGATTCTGATGGATTAGGTGATGTGTCAAAATAAGCAGGTGGCAAAGGAGAGCATTCTTGGATATTTGTCCAGTTATACATTCATCAATTTTCTATACTACTTAGCCTCACTGTTGGGCCGAGCTGGACTTTCTATTTAGCGATGCCTAGAGATAGGAGTGCCTTGATTGCATTAGTTTTCATATACATATACAAGAAATCACTGTTTTGTCTTGAGATGCAAGAAAAAGCTCAAAATGTAAGTGCATTTCAGAGCATCACCACGAGATGACAGCAGCAAACTTTGCAACGCCTGACCATCAATTGACATTGGTTTTCTTGCAGGGAAAGGAACAATATAAAGCAATTGGTGGTGGTCAAGCAACATTAAGCTAGTCTACCAGATACCAATTGTCGCATGCATGACAAAGCTTTTCATATCAGCCAAAAGCATTGTTCAGTCCTTTTACACGGTCTGCAACACACATCGGATGCTTGGCTGCTCTGCTGTACCTTTTTTAAGCCTATTTACAATCTTTTCCAGGAAAGCAATTCGCTGTTTGTAGCCGCTCAGCTGCTCTTCAATCGTCTTTTGCTTGGTGGAAATGGCTGCCTGAAGAGCTTGGCGGTCCTGAGCTTGCTGTTTTTGCTCAGTAACAAAGAACTCACTCTCCTTGTAAAGCTGTGGGTGGAACAGAGCAAGCGCTGCATCAAGTCAAATGACAATTGAACTGAATTTTTCCATTGACCCAGTGTTGTAGAACTAACCTGAGCGATCTGATGCTTAATGTCCTCTATATGCCAGTGCTGACAGTTGACGTAGCTCAGTAAGGAATAGTTCTCCTCCTCCACTGATGAAAAAAAATAAAACACAAAATACTTTATAAAGGAAAATCACTAGTTTGACTTCTCAATTTATTGAATTTTGACCTACATGCTAAAAAGTTTTCCACCAATGTGTCCAGGTCACTCTCTCCCGTCTCTATCAAGATTTTCCTGATGGTATCTTCCAAATAAGTCAACCTTTCAAGATGCTCCAGCAGATCCTCTGTGGGAATTTTTAAAAGCATTTACCCTCAGATTTAGAGTATATGCTTTGTTATTTTTTGTCCAGAAATATCATATTCATGCTGGTTCTTAGACAGATGAGTGCTTGTCTATTAAGCAGCCATCCATCCACTACAGTATCATATAATATCACCTTTTTCACGGTCGGAGCCCTCATCACCGGCATTCTTGACATTGACCATAGCCTCAAGATTGCAGTGTGTGGCGATTTCATGCTCCAAGTTGGTTGTTGTTTGAGTGTACTGAGCTTCAAACTGAGCCTTTTGTTCCTTCAGCTTCTTCTGTTTTACCTGGATTGTAACGCTAAGGGTCGCCGCATTGGTTAACGAACTGTCAAACGCTTTAAGGATGAAAATTAAACATTGCATCACTTATTTTTCCATCCCTTCAATGGTTCACTGGTGAGCTGGAGCTTTTCTCAACTGGCTTTGGGTGCAAGTGCAACGAGGTGTACACCCTGGACTGGTGGCCAGTCTATCAGTCCAATATAGACCAGAGGTGTTGCAAAGTGGTGTACAGAACACCGTGTCATTTTTTCGATAAATTGAACTGCTTTTGCCACATGTGTCCACTAGAGGTCATACTGACGCTAGGTTTTATTTACGTGAGCATGACTACCAACTCCATAGATATTTTAAGACGATCCAATACTGTAATGTCTTTCAGCAGCTTTAGCTCAAAAGAGGTTGGTTTGCTGGAACCCCTTTGTGTTTTGTTCATGCCACAACTTTACAAGGCAGTGGGATAACTGCATCCTCTTTCGGAATTGCTCCCACTTCAGTTTGTATGGTGTGATGAGTCAATTAAAGGTTATCGCGCATGTGTAGAAATTCATGCAACTTTAAAATTATTTTTATATCTTAACACGGTTTCATAGAAGTTGCTTCCTCCCACATTGCAAAACGATAGGCAAATTGAAAACTAAAACTGTTAAAATTGTTAAAGAATGTTTGTTCTCATGGGAATTCGGATTGACCAGTTTATGGTGCAGACCACCTCTCGCCCAAAGTCAGCTGGCATAGGCTCGAGTTTACCCACAACCTGAATATAGTGGATTTGATGGACATTTAGCATGTGTAAAGAACAGTTCCTTCACTTACTTTTGGAAGATAAAAAAAAATCAGATCAACTTGCATATGTGCACTTGTGGTTGAACAGGTAAAGAAACTACTAAGATGTAAAGATAAAGATTCACCTGGCGTTGTTGGCTTTAGTACACATAGCGCTCAAGTCAGAAATTTCCTTGCGGAGGGATTGCAACTCCTGGAGAAGACAACACGGTCATCAGCAAACATTTGCCGTTCAGAAGCAATTTTCGCATTCCTGCAGTGACAAACTAGAGCAATGCTAAAAACAATTGCATAATGTATTTTACAGAAACATTTGAACAGGAGCTTTCACGGGACTGACCTTCCTCAGCTGAAGCTGAATTTGCAGGAACTCGCTCTTTTGCATCTCCAGCGTATCTATTTCCTGCTTTAACTGGCCGTTCCTAATCATCAGCTCATTGAAGCATATGTGACCCTTTAAAAAGGAATGTTACGTGACTGCTTTCGGCTTTGAACGCTGATAGATGCTCGTGATGAAGCACTGACCTTGTATAGTTTGTCCTCTTTCGACAAGATATCCTTGATGGAAGTGTCTTCACATTTTGCATTATGCGGTGCAGTCAGCCCCCTCTGTGCGACCAGCTTCCTCTCCCATTCTACAATCTGGAAAGAAAGTCAAAGGTGGGGTATTAGCATGACACTGTGCAGCATTAAAGCAACTTTCTTTAGCATAACAGTTCTCACCTCCTTTTTGAAAGCCACTAGTTTGATTTTGTTCAACTGTAGCTCTTCCTCTATTTTCTCCTCATTGTTCAAAAGACTATTAAGATCTGACGTAGCATTGACTTCTTTCTTTTGGTTGGAATTACTATGAGCGATGGTGAGGATGTGTTGCATTTCGTCATGTTCAGTCTGGAGCCTTTGGATCTCCCTGCTGCTTATACATGAAAAACGACAAATAAAATTGCACTTCAAGTCAACAGGAGGAGACTGAGCACTCATGTTTTTGTGGGGCAAGGACACAAATGATCAATAAAAGTTGATTCGAATAAAAAGAATAAAAAAGTAACCCACTTGCCTGTCTTTCAGGAGGAGTGCTTGAATTTTGTCATCGTATGCCTGTTTGTCTTTTACAGCTTGACGATATTGTAGCTTCAATTTTTGTAGGTCATTTTCAGCTGCATTTAAAAAACGAAATTGTAATTTAATCATACAAAATAATTGTTTATATGTAATTGTTTTTTGGGTGAAACAGATAGGGCAAAACTGTCTGGAACTACAGGTACAAGTCACAATAATGTACCTGGTAAAGGGACAAGCATATTTTTCTGAGAGTGTGTGATTATTTAAACATTTCTACATTGTTGTTGGTCCAGTATAATCACTGAGAATTGTTTTTGATAAGGCATTGTGTTTGTGAGCAATAAGAGCCACAAAGTTCCACCTTGTGCGATGTAACTTACGATTTTCTTCCTGTGATCGACCTCGGACAGATCGCCTCATGTTTCATGAGAGTGAGAGCGCGTCTCCAGTCTGAGAAAGGACACAAGAGTCGACTAGATTAAAGTTTTTTGAAAACACTGCACTTTTTTTTTTTTTAAAGTTTGTATGACATATGCTCATCGTTTGTCTGTGCAGGGAATACAGTTCAATGGGGCAAATTAATTACTTGAAATAACATGGCAAGATTATAATAAAAGTATCACATCTAGTACATAAATACTATTTCATATTTACATAAAAGAGCAGGATGTAATCACACTAAACGTGACTGTAGAATATTTGACTGGAATAGTAGCACATTTACATTTCAACATTTTAATGTGACTAACTGCAGATATTAGATCCCTCCATCTATTACGTATACATCCACAGCTAAAAACTATTTAAAGTCTTCAATGAACCTTATGTGCATGTTTGTGGAATGAGTACACACACGCGTGCACACACACACGCACACACACACACACACACACACGGCAGTGGCATGCAAAATGGGCCAAAGCTCAGTGTACGAGAAGAGGTGAGTTGCGGAAAAAAACATGACAGCGCCCCGGGTCCCATTGCCCTGATCACATTTGGCAATTCTTGGCCAAGAAGAACATCAGCATGCTAGAGCAACCTCCCAACTCAAGTCATTCTCACCTCAAGGTCTCGTAAAATAACATGCACACAATATCCACAACCTTGCTCATCACACTCATAATACAAGCAGGATCAAGACTAAGTAAAAGTCAATATTTGGCTGAGTTTATGAAGGAATTTTATTTGTCCTTGCTTCTATTTCTAGCTCATGCATCGATCAGAGATCAGTTATGCAAACTGCAATTGATTCAACTCATAATTTATGGCACAAAAGGATGGAAATGGAAATCGTTTCTCAGAATTCTAAATTCTGTTTTTGATTTTGGTTTGCTTTTGCTTGTAGGATATTCTGAATGTGTTGAGCATGGTTGTGGATATGTGCAATTTATTTCATAAAACTATGATTGTGGATGGTATGATAAACAATGACTCTTCAGCCATGTTTTTTTTTTGTAAAAATGTAAATGTAAAAATAATGCAACTGACTTTGACAAGCACCAAACATTCTATTCTAGACAAATTCTTCAAACATGTGCTGTATTGCGATGAATCCTGGCCACCCCTAACTACCCTGTAGCTCAGCCCCTGCATTGCACAAAAAAACTAAATATCGCCTCAACAGCACCCAAACACACGTCCTACTCACAGGGCATTTGCCAGCTACGCCTGACGGCTATTCAGTGCTTTGCGATTATCGTCCACATCATGCATTACTATAGAACATTTAGATTATGGCTATCTCTTTAGCTCTCGATCTATTTATCTATCGGGCTATCTATCTAACTTTAGTTTAATAAATGGGGGGGAAAGTTGGTTTTGACCTGATGGTGCTGCTTTGTCTCCCCCTGCAGGTTAGCTCAGGTTGCTAGCTCACGTAGCATCACGTCCAACAGTCCACGGAGTACACGTCCGCCTAGTCATTGTAGTGACGTCAAGGCTAACGTGAGGCTAACGGTAGTCGGCTTCGGCCACAAAACGAAAACATTTCCAGTTACTAGCTATTGTTTAGCTTGCTAAGGCGGGTTATTTTCTTGTTAGCTCACGTTGTACGTCGACGGTAAGTGAATGGCGTTCATAAATGCGGTCGTCATGTCCAAGCTCGGTGGCTGCTCCTGTCGTGACGTCATGCGCCGGCTGCGTACTCACTTCCGTGTTTATTACACAACACTATGATACAGAGCTCGCGGATGTATGACGTAATTGGTCACATTCTTGAATTTACTGTGCGCTAATAAAAGGATTGCTTTCTCTTTCTCTATGTATCTATCGGTATCAATCTATCTATTTTTTTCAAGGGCTCACGTTTATCTCTACTGTACCTATCTACCGAGTACCTACCTAATTATCGTTTTTTTTTTTAAAATCAGGCACTATAATATAACCGCCCAGAATAATAACAAACACACAAAAAACGATTACAGTATTACATTCAACATATTGTAACTCACTGAAATTTACAACTAAACTACAGTGTAAGTGTAGGACTAAGTGCAAAAAGAATCAGTACAAAAAATAAATATTAATCATAACATAAGTACATTGAGGACGTCTGTCCTGCACGTAGGATGATAGTGAAGTGAATGTTGGGAGGTGTCGTTTTAATGATGACGTAATCAACAGCGCATTGTTAGTGGGCCTTAATAGAACACATCATGTCTGACTAATTTGTTTTTCTCTGTGCTCAGGTGGATCATTTTTTAGTAAAAACTTTTTATTTGCAGAGCTATTGAAGTGTCAGTGAGATATTTGTGTTTGATGATGTTTTAGCTCTCATTTAGGCTATTTTCTTAATTTCAAATTCACATCTCTTATGAGTTTAAAAAAGACATTTGAACAGAATATCGTATACTACGGAAAAAACCTGGAAGATACACTAAAAATAGAATTACTTTTAGGAACAGGCTCCGCTGGTGTACACTGGCAAAAAGGGTGTGTACCACAATGATGTCATGATTGAATCACCGTAAAATCAGTGCAAACTTTGACCCGATGCATGTGTCGGCTGACACTAGACTGTCCTGCAGTCAAATCTGACACAAGTACAGTACGTATACCCTATGTGCACGTTAAGACAGAGCTAAAGGTCAAACTGGAGTTGTCTTATCCTTAACGGAGTCATTCAGTCCTCACAACAAAACAGATGCACACAAGTGCCTGATTTGCTCCAGGAACTTGCACTGTGAGTCACAAGCTGTTTTTTGAATGAGTCAACTGTCAGAGAGTCCCGCCCCCTGCTGCCCTCCCTCGCACACGGGGGCACATGCTGCCCACGCTTTTAACGTGGGCTTTAACCTCACGATGGCATCACCTCCTCCCTCTTAAGTCAGTTATGACACATCAAACAGCCCAGAGCAATGGATCTTCATTGACTGGTGCGGTTAATTCCATTCACCTTAGTGTTATAGCAAGGTTTCAAGGAAAAAAACCTTTTGATTTCTTCCTCGTAATCTGTTACTCTTCTTTTTCCAGCGACATGCTGTGACGAGTGGCAGCGTGTGGTGATTTTCAGCTGAATTAATCATCCAATAATAGTTCTTGCTCATGGTGACTCAACAGGAAATGATGGAGCGGGACTAGGGCAGACGAAAAAACTGGATTAGAGGGTGGAAGAATGAAAGGAGAAAATACAGGGAAAAGGAACTGCTTACTTTGTCATGGCCTAGGATTGTGAACTATGCAGCGGCGCTGAGCAAGAAACGCACACATACACACAAACACACAAATTCTTCTGTTGCTAATAAAATGCTGTGCAGTCAGAGATGACCTCATTCTGTGGAATAGAGCGGTCCAGGGGTCATATGCCATATCTTGATGGTCTGCAAAATAATTTGTTATAAATTATGTTGTGTGTCCCTACATAAGGTACATTTGACGTGTGCATCAAGAAAGAAAACATATTAAACCAATTACGCCTACCTAACTTTAGGTGTCTAATAGCCCTGATATGATTTTGATGTGTCATTTTTTTTTAAAAAAAACACATCCTGAATAATCTTTTGGGGTTTTTAAGGGGGGGGGGAAGGTAAGGAACATAGTAATGACATCCTGTTTTGGAGAACAAAAGGTAAGCTATTTTAAGAATACACCTTGCTTTTAAGATGATAATGGCATATTTTCCAGAATACAAGTAGTTCAAGTTGTATTACAAGACTAAAGTTGCATTTTTGGAATGCACTTTTTTTTTCCAGACTGTCAAACATTTTCTTTGACATACCGTATTTGCCGGTGTACAGGTCGACTCGGTGTATAAGTCGACCCCCTAAAATTCGACGGAAATTTACGATTTTATGATATATCCTTTGTATAAGTCGAGCTCAATTGTTGCATTATATTAAACTTCAAAATTCAATATGCGAAATTTATTGACGAAATGTGTTCAAATTCCGGGAGGCCGTGCGCATGCGGCTGTTTATAAGCACCGCGGAGGAGATCGCGGCCGGCGAGCTCGCGCACGCCACCCGGCACCAACGGGAGGCCGGAAATAGCTCCAAGCCGAGCGGATCGGCACTTTATAAGCACCGCGGAGGAGATCGCGGCGCCTCATTGGACTTCCAGCGGCCGGCGAGCTCGCGCACCCGCCCGGCACATCCGGGAGGCCGTGCGCACGAGCCAAGTGGCCGAAAATAGCCCCCGCCGAGCGGATCGGCTGTTTATAAGCACCGCGGAGGTGGTCGCGGCGTCTCATTCGACTTCCAGCGGCCGGCGAGCTCGCGCACCCGCCCGGCACATCCGGGAGGCCGTGCGCACGAGCCAAGTGGCCGAAAATAGCCCCCGCCGAGCGGATCAGCTGTTTATAAGCACCGCGGAGGTGGTCGCGGCGTCTCATTCGACTTCCAGCGGCCGGCGAGCTCGCGCACCCGCCCGGCACATCCGGGAGGCCGTGCGCACGAGCCAAGTGGCCGAAAATAGCCCCCGCCGAGCGGATCAGCTGTTTATAAGCACCGCGGAGGTGGTGGCGGCGCCTCATTCGACTTCCAGCGGCCGGCGAGCTCGCGCACCCGCCCGGCACATCCGGGAGGCCGTGCGCACGAGCCAAGTGGCCGAAAATAGCCCCCGCCGAGCGGATCGGCTGTTTATAAGCACCGCGGAGGTGGTGGCGGCGCCTCATTCGACTTCCAGTGGCCGGCGAGCTCGCGCGCCCGCCCGGCACATCCGGGAGGCCGTGCGCACGAGCCAAGTGGCCGAAAATAGCCCCCGCCGAGCGGATCGGCTGTTTATAAGCACCGCGGAGGTGGTCGCGGCGTCTCATTCGACTTCCAGCGGCCGGCGAGCTCGCGCACCCGCCCGGCACATCCGGGAGGCCGTGCGCACGAGCCAAGTGGCCGAAAATAGCCCCCGCCGAGCGGATCGGCTGTTTATAAGCACCGCGGAGGTGGTGGCGGCGCCTCATTCGACTTCCAGCGGGCCGCGCACTCGCGCACGCCGCCCGGTTCAAATTTTCTAAGTGCAACGCACAATGAGATGCATGAGAAACGGCCTTGGTTACCATCACATTTGAAGCGATGAATACGAAGTTAAATTTTATGACTCGGTGTATAAGTCGAGGTCGATTTTTTTCGGTCGATTTTGGATCGAAAAAGGTCGACCAATACACCGGCAAATACGGTATATAATAATGTTATGTATGACTTTATTTTGGAAAAATCAGACTGACGTATGTCTTTATCTTGTATTTTCTTCCCGGACAAAACACATCTTTGTACATGTTACAGTGGTCACAATGTACAGTGCTGAACAATTGTACTGCGCCATACTAAAAGTTATTCATGCTCTGGAAAATTAGGATTGTTTGACTTTTTTTTTCCCCTTGAAGCCAGCGTTCAAAGGGACCATCAATCCTCAGCTAGTCCTCCTCCTCGTCCTCCTCCATGTGGCGGTTGATTATTTGATCACTGAGCTGTATCCCCTCACGCTTTGAGGTCAAAGGTCATGTTGCAAAGCCCACTCAGATATCCGAGGAGTTTTATTATTTCCTGCTTCTTCCTACTTGCCAGTGTCGATCACAAAAAGAAAAAGAGCATTTTAATCCCTGCATTAAAAAAAGTGGCAGGTTTTTAAAATCACGTTCTGTCGTAAGGGGCAACAAAATGGGGCAAAATTAAGTTCATATATGATGAAGAAAAAGGCTGTGCAGTTTGAATCAAACCATTATTGTTCCATGTCAATGTGACAGAAGTTGTGGGTGGGAAGGAGCATACAGAACTTGAGGGTTTCTCAAGTGTTGGATGATGCCGCACCTAGTTTCACCATTTTGTAGCCTGGCAATTCACATTATTCATCAATTCCATAAATCCACTAACACATATACATACACAATAAAATAAATGTGTGTGCTTTCTTCAGCTTCACTTTTACAAATAACACACACGTATTTCTTATGAAGCCTTAAAAGACTCAACATTGAAAAAGAAAACTATTTGCGCTTCTTATACAAATTTAGGCACATTGGGATGAACAGCAAGGAATTCAAGCATAGCGGGTAGACTGAAAACAGCAGTCTGGCTGTAATTACTATTACATGTTTGTACACAGCTGGTTCTTCTATAAGGGAATTCCCCATGACACCGTGTCAGCATATCAACTGAGCACAGATGCATTTACCATGAAGCACGAATGTTAACACAAACATTTCCTTCATCTACCTTGAGATGGAAGACAGATACAGTGCAACCTCTGAAGTCTGAACAAGACCAATTTGTTCTTTTGTCTGGCAGTACTAAAAAGATCTAAAGTGTATTATCGACTTTTATTGAAGGATCCAATTTGTCTATATACGTAAATGGCTATTTGTCGCTAGGGGTAGTAAAATTGCCACCTGGCAAGAAGTCTGTCACAGATTGCAATTCGGCACCATACTTGTATGTCTGTCACATACACTCAATGACAATTTACGCTGCCCACAGAAAGTTTCTAGAAACAAGATCCCCAGCAGACGGCCTGCTACCAACACCACTGATGAAAACACCAAACACAAACCCAAGGAAAGTCTATCCGGAGGGCTGCACTGTAACTCAACGTCAACTAATGCTCAATTCAGCGGATGCTTTGGAGAGCTGTAAAGCTCTCCCGGTACTGACTTCATGTTGTTCCAAGGGTTCAAGCAGAAGTTTGTGACTCTCCAGGTGGAAGTTTGCTGTTTTCATCAGTGGTCTGTCCCATACGTGGCTTGTCAAGAAAATATCCTATATCAGGGATTGAATAACATCTTGCTAAGCATCATCTTGCAACAATGTTCCAATGTCAATGAGCCGTCACGTGCTTGCAAAAACTGTAAAACCGAAGCTGTTAAACGGTGATGGCTTCACATCTGTCCGAATGATAACTCATATGCAATTTCTTAAGAAGTGTTTTGTGTCCCTTTAAAACTGCAAAGGACTTGATGGGCTCAATTAAGCACCCTGTAATTAAATTTACACTTCCCATGGTACTAATACACAAGTTCCTCATAAAGTTTCTCGTTCTGGAGGAAAGTTCCTGCTGTCAAAATGTGCTGCTAATAGGCTGGTTATCTATCATAGATAACATATCATACCAAACATCCCACAAATCTGCACCTGCAAACATTCCCACTCACCAATGCCAAAATACTCTCAGCAACTCTAAACCTGGAATTACAGTTCATGAAAAGAAGTCCTTGTTTGGCATAGTTTTGTACAGTTACTCCTTCATAGCAATGCCTCCTATCTAAGAAAGCTCACCAAATGTGGGAGTTGGCTTTCTGACTGAACTGACAGCTGTGAGGGACACAGGGGCTCTCAGAGCAGGAAATGACTTGACCTCCACCAGTGGGAGATGGGCCCGCCCTGACAACAACCTCCACAGCTCTGAACATCCTGGGTCACAAGCGCCCACAGAGGAATGATGTCCAATGATATAGATTTTACAGTGTGACATTTACACATTTACATTTTAGGCACACTGTTTTCCCCTTTATTTCAAATTCATGTTTAATGCTGATTAATGACCAAAAGGAGCATTTCCTCCTTAAGCCACACCCCAAACCTCAGGTCACCTTTATCGTTTGGATAGACAACCGCTGTCCCTCGTTTGGCCACTGAGTGCATGGGAATTGAACCCATGCTAAATGGAAGTCAGGCCAGATAAGAACCACACCATTAGTGAACAAATCAATGCGGGATCTGCCTGAAGGGTTGCAACACTGCAACATCAACCCGATTCATTCACCCATCAATGGTGTTTGGCATTGCTTGTTGGTTAGCATTAAGCTAAACTGATTAAGCAAAAGTTACTGTATGTGGTTGTTTTTAAATACTCTGTGAGTAATTCATTTTATGTTTAATAATAATAATAAAAATAATAATACATTTTATTTGTAACGCACTTTACATTCCATGGGAATCTCAAAGCGTTAGGATGTGGATGTGTGGAACAGGATGTGAAACTAACGCTGAGTATTCTTTGAGCAAATGGAGTACTGGACCAGGATAACAAGTGATTGCAGCAATAATGTTCATTTGATACGTTTATGCACACAGCATACGTGTGTGTAAAAACCACTCCTTGATATAGTATGTGATGGTTTTATTGCTGCAGGATCAGTGGAAAGGATGATCAAAATGGATGGGAGCAACTGTTCACTGAGTCATCTGGTATCTTTTTTTTATTGATTTATTTGATCTGGAGTTCAGTGGCCCAGTGTTCAGCTCTCTCTGGAAGAACGTTTCACATTTGAATCTGTGCCTGTTGGGACCTTTCTGTGAAGAGTTTACATGTTCTCTCTGTGCTTTCTTGAGTTTAGTGCTGCTTTTTTCCCACTGTCCAAAAACATGGATGTTAGTGACACTGAAAACCCTGTGAGAAGGAAATTGTGAGTGTTTAAAAAGACAGGCTAATTGTTTCGAGATCATGTATATTATTGTTATGTTGCGGGTCAATGTGTGGCGACCCTCTTAAAAGTGTACAAATAAACAAAACATTTTCTTTAAATCAGATAAAACTTTTTGTGTTGGGAGGGAAAAAGAAAGAAATGATCAATGAGGAGAGTTGGGAGAATATGGCAGCAAAAAAAATTCAATAGCAGATAAATGATCAAAACCTGTTTGCACTGATTTCATATCTCTTTTGATTAGACAGCCAAAAGTAGTTTGCTACAGTTTTTTGTTGTTGTTTTTTTTTTGCATCCACTTTTCCTGATTTTCAGAACTGGGACAGATTGAGGACAGTTTGAAATTATGTACAGTATAAACAGTGGAAACGTAAACACACAACTCATATAAAGTTCTATATATTTGCCTTTAGGAGAAATTTCAGGATGGACCTAAAATGCACTTTAACCTTTATCCTTGAACCTAATTTGACCTTCTGTAAAGTTTTGTACATTTACGTAACTGTCATTGCATAATCTGTTTCTGTTATTTCTGCACAACTTTATGCTCTGTACAGGGAGCTGAATGGCAAAATACACAAGTGCTATTTGATCCATTAAACAACCAATCCATTTTCAGAGTCATCTACTGCCTTTCTGTGACTGTTCCTATTGTTCTGCATCTCTGTTGAAAACTGCTGATGACACATGACATGCTCACCTCCACCAACCCCTGAGAATATCCAATAGGAATTACTGTTGATCAATTGTTTGGTGTCATCATGTTGTCATTATATCAAAATGTGAACAGCCAATGAAGAGGACTGATTCACTATCAATTGAACCAGGAAATCTACTGGTCAATTCACACAGCTGGTGAATTTAGAATATATTACCACGGAAATGACATCGATAGCTAAAAGGGGGACTCGTTTTTTTTTTTAATTTTTTTTAAACATTTGAAATATTTTACAACCAATCCCAATATTATTATTTCCATTTATTACACAATTGTAGTGCCCCTTACATTTGTCATAGTACAGTCAGCCATTCCACTGGCTCGGCCTTGATAGCTAGCTAGATGAGTAAAGTGGACTGATTCACGGAAGGGTATGTTGACGTTTCTCAAGGTAAATAGAGCTGAACTGAAAAACAAGGAGTGTTTGTTTGATGGCGTAGGAGGATCGATTTCTGTGTCAGACGTTTGTCCATCAGTCACGTACGCATATGATCAAACAACAGGATGGGTATTTTTCCACCCAGGAGTTATTCCTCTATGTCATGCATTATTCCTTTATAAGGACTGAAACAAAGAACAACTTCACTAAAAGTCACGTCTTGTATTTGCAGTGTCGCAAGGCACCTACATAAGATTTTCACCCAGGTCACTTAAAAATAGCTTAACTGCATCGTGGAGGGCAATTTCCTGTTAACCGTTACACAAGGATCACTACTAACCTTGCCACTAAACTGTTGCACAGTGTTTGGAGATCCACAACTCATTTTCACGAGTGGCAGTCTGTTGACAATTAGTTGTGGTGCGATTTGAAATTTGAATCGCAGTTGAAAAGCGTTGCAATGTTCCAGATGTAACAGCCAATAAAAAAATGCCATGTTGTCATCACATGAGCTGTTGCAAAAAAAGTATCGTTTTGAGTATAAAGTGAGATCCAGTTGCCAAGCCGTAATGTACATAAATACTGTATACTGTATGACAGTAATATCATAATGTATTTCTAATTTGTACAAACTGGTGCTTTTTTTATTTTGTGCAAACTGTTACCGAAATACATGTGTGGACTCAATAAATTTGGGTGCTTATTGGCAAGAGCCTTTTGAATACGCACACACTCCTCTCACAGTTACAGATGACAGCACAGTCCACAAAAGCACGTTGTTGTTTGTGGCTCATTAAAAAGAGTAGCACCTCAAAATGTTGTTCCCTGCTAAGACCAGGGGTCTCCATTTGTCCATTCCCAGGGAGTTGATACATTTGTAAGGCCTGGTGTGAGTCACCAACTGGATTTAATTCCCGATTGTCCAGGTTAGTCACAATGGTATGTAGTGGACCTTATATGGATTGTGTACCATCCTTATCATTTAGTCTGAACTTAAAAAAGACTTAAATGCATTTAAATTTTTACTACACACCCAACCACCCAAAATAAAAAAATAAAAATGGAAGATTCAGATTCATCTGGTTAAAGCGTAGGGGATCCTTGATTAAATGATGGCGTTACATTCATACAGCGGCAATGTAACCAGAATTTGGAACATGCTCTTGTTTATCAAAAACCTATAGCAAAACTGGTGTCAAGACTGCAGTAAATCAGTGGTTTTCAAACTTTATTTACCAAATTTTACCTAAAAATGATGATCTCTTCAAGTACCACAATCATTACCAAAATTAAAATATAGTAGTGTGGATGGCCTGAGTGTTCATCAAAAACAAGACGGGAGTTTTATCCTTAATCTTTTTTTTTTTTATATAACTATGGAAAGCCACCATCTCAATATATGCACAATATGAAGACTAACATTTCAACGTAGAGAGAAAAAAAAAAGCTGTACTGAAACGATGATTCAATTCATACGCATCTCACATAACAGTTCAAAAAATGTCATAGACAAAAATACAAATGTACGTAAGTTAAAGATAACTCAAGAATTGGACTTAATGGTACGAGTACCGAACTTTGAAGATCTCTGCAAAAACCGTAAAAAAACTATAATTTATTATTCATTAAGCCATGCCAGCAACGTTTGGTTAAAACAATTAAAGGCAGAATGTACCTGCGGATCCAACTGATGCAATCGTACAACAGAGTCAAGCCATTTAGCCTGTTTCAGCAATGACTCGTCCTTGGTCAAATGACAGAAGTATTTACTAGTGGTGCAATCAGAGTTTTTGCACACCGGATGTGTGTGACGTCATTGTAAAAAAAAAAAAAACTCCTAAAGTGATGCTTTTTTGGTTGAACTTTTAAAGGAGCGTTTCTCCTTTAAGAAGATGCTGGGTGGAGTTTTGAGAGCACGAGCGTATTTATAAAGAGACGTGCTGACGTCACGGAGCCACTGAGAGCGCACCTCGCACTGTCGTTGAAGGACGGTAATGCACATGGCTGCGTTGTGGATACGAACGAGAGATGGAGTAGAAACTGAATGACAGTCGGTGAGTACCCACGGCCGTTCGTAGGAATTTTTATTTATTCATGTTGCGAACAATCGCCATTCCAATGCGAAGAGGCAAACTTCATTTTTCTTCAATTAGACTTCCTTAAGTAAATTTACCGTCAATTCAAACGTGTTTTCTCTTCTCGCTGCTGGTGGTTCATTACGTCTAATTTGTGTGTTATTAGCGTGAGAATGTGCTCTCAATAATTTGTACTTTGAATGATTTGTACTCAGTTATTTCCCACTATTAAGAATAAATCATCACGCGACACGGGTACACAATACTTTCTGTTTTTCCATTAGATTTTTGTATATTTATGGCCGGAAAATGTTGTTCATACATAAATGTGCTGTACTCATGACGTTTTGAGGTTACAAACGTGTTATTAAGTACTTTGCTCAACGGAGTAAGAATGCAGAAAATAAAATGCACACTCAGTTAATGTTGTACCAACTGGTTTTCTTTAGCTTGTTTCCTATTCATGGCCTAGTGCTTTTCACTTTGAGTCACAATGAAGCTTTCTGTGACGAAATAACCGGTGGGCAGTGAGAAAAATCAAATGTTCAAGTATTCACTTGGTCTAACATTGTATCACTGGACATATTTACATCTTTAGATTGCTCAACTTGCGGGGGAAACTCATTTCGAACGCTTGTGACCATAAGGGTAGTAACATAAAGCTCCCCACTCCATCCTGTCCTCACTTGTGAACAAGACCCCAATATACTTCACTTGGGACAGGACATCACGGCTTGAAGAAGCCAACAGTACCACATCATCTGCTAAGCAGAGATGCGATACTGAACCCGCTCAATGAGCCTACAAATTCTGTCCTTAAAGGTTATGCACAGAATCAGTGACATCAGTGCCTTGGCGGAGTTCAACTTTCACTGGAAATGAATCCGACTTACTGCTGGAAATGTGGACCAAACTCTGACATCCGTTGGCCTATTCAGCGGTTCGGTATCCCGTACTCTCAAAGCACCCTCAAAAGACCTCCACAGTCTAATGCCTTCCCCAAGTCCACAAAATGTGTGTAGAGCTGGTCCACTGATCCACAGCCAGGACAAAAACCACATTGCTCCTCCTGAATCTGAGATTCGACCTACCGACGGACCCTCCTCTCCTGTACCCTTGAATAGATTTTTCCAGGGAGGCTGAGCAGTGTTGTTCCTCTGTAGCTGGAACGCACGCTCCGGTCCCCCTTCTTGAAAAGGGGGACCACCATCCCACCCCGGTCTGCCAATCCAGAGGGCCTGTCCCCCGATGCCCACGTGATGTTGTAGAAGCATGTCAACCAGGACAGCCCCACAACATCCAGAGCTTTTAGGAACTCCAGGCAGATTTCATCCACCCCTGGGGCCTCGCTACCGAGCAGCTTTTTAACCACCTCAGTGCTCAGATCAAATTGACTCGAAACGTAACAGGGTTAGTTGAGGGTAAAGAATTTCATGGATATTTTTTCCACATACAGCAAATTGGCTGTCTGCTCACACCGACGTTTCTTTCATTGTGGAGTTCACATTTTCTCCCTGTGCTTGTGTAGGCTCTTTCCTGGTACACGGGCTTGCGTTTATTGACTCGACTCCAGAGGGTACAATGTGCTTATTTGAAGAAAGTCAGCTATTTGAGAGGAGGCCATTACTATTTATACTCCATTAACTTGCTTCGCAGAGACCATACTGATGTGTGTTTAGTTTGTCGGGTCTTATTAATGAATCTGCTTTTTTTGTCAAATCAGTGTTTAAAGAATAAAGCATGAAGACAATGCCAAATAATTGATAATGTTTCACCAATATGTCAAACAGGTGTACTGCATGTTTTGTTTGTTAAGTCAAGGTTGGTTTAGTAACAAGTAACCCATCAGGATGTGTGCCAAGAATAACTTTATACATGGCTGTCATACTCATGGGGAGTGGGAGGAGGAAGACTCTTCCATCAGTAAAATAAGCTGTTCCCCTTTCACTTTGTCCCTCTTTTCATCATCTATCAGTAGAATAAGCTGTTCCCCTTTGGGGTTGTCCCTCTGTTCATAATTTGGCTATGTCCGCTGGTCTCCATGGTGTATCTTCTGTCCTCACCTCATGGGAGAGTTCACTTGCATTCTCAGGCCTGCTTCACCGCACTCCAAAGTGTCACAAAGGCCCATTTATAGCTGAGAGTGGCTCCATTCATGCATGCTGAGCCAACTGGCCGTACAATTGCTCCATCTCCGAGGCTCACTGAGCGAATTTGACGCGACTTGTTTTGTTTTTGTTTTTGAAAGGATGAAACAAAATCCAATTAGTTGCGTTTGTCATGCATGCTCTGGATGGTCTAACCTGCCAAACCAGTTGTAGAATTAATTAATGTTGATAATTGCAGTGTAAATCCCAATTCAGTACATTATCAAATTTTTGCCCTCAGTAACAGTAGGATCATGATGCCGCAAGCAACCGTGCAGATCGGTCATATATTGTGTAACTGAAAAATGAAATAATTAAATGTGTCATAGAAATATTGAGTATGAATTTAAAATGGAGTATTCTACTGATTAATTCCACCATTTAGTAAAGCAGAGGTTAATATCACATTTTGTTTCAAATTTTCTGTAATCATCCATCCATCCATCCATCCATCCATCCATCCATCCATCCATCCATCCATCCATCCATCCATCCATCCATCCATCCATCCATCCATCCATCCATCCATCCATCCATCCATCCATCCATCCATCCATCCATCCATCCATCCATCCATCCATCTTCTTCCGCTTATCCGGGGTCGGGTCGCGGGGGCAGCAGCTTCAGGAGGGACTCCTAGACTTCCCTCTCCCCAACCACTTCATCCAGCTCATCCCGGGGGATCCCAAGGCGTTCCCAGGCCAGCTGAGAGCTGAGAGACATAGTCTCTCCAGCGCGTCCTGGGTCGTCCCCGGGGTCTCCCACCGGTGGGACATGCTTGGAACACCTCCCCAGGGAGGCGTCCAGGAGGCATCCTGATGAGATGCCCGAGCCACCTCATCTGGCTCCTCTCAACGTGGAGGAGTAGCGACTCTACTCCGAGTCTCTCCCGGATGACCGAGCTTCTCACCCTATCTCTAAGGGAGAGCCCGGACATCCTGCGAAGAAAACGCATTTCGGCCGCTTGTATCCGGGATCTCGTTCTTTCGGTCACGACCCATAGCTCGTGACCATAGGTGAGGGTAGGAGCGTAAATCGACCGGTAAACCGAGAGCTTTGCCTTTTGGTTCAGCTCTCTCTTTGCCACGATGGACCGGTACAGAGTCCGCCTGTCGATCTCGCGCTCCATCCTCCCATCACTCGTGAACAAAACCCCAAGATACTTAAACTCCTCCACTTGGGGCAGGATCTCATCCCTGATCCGGAGAGGGCATTCCAACCTTTTCCCATCGAGGACCATGGACTCGAATTTGGAGGTGCTGACCCTCATCCCGACCGCTTCACACTCGGCTGCGAACCGCTCCAGTGAGAGCTGGAGATCATGGCCTGAAGAAGCCAACAGCACCACGTCATCTGCAAAAAGCAGAGACGCAATGCTGAGGTCCCCAAACCAGACCCCCGCAACGCCTCGGCTGCGCCTAGAAATTCTGTCCATAAAAATTATGAACAGAATCGGTGACAAAGGGCAGCCTTGGCGGAGTCCAACCCTCACTGGGAACGAATCCGACTTACTGCAGGAAATGCGGACCAAACTCTGGCATCGGTGATAAAGGGACCGAACCGCCCTTATCAGTTGGCTCGGCACCCCGTACTCCTGAAGCACCTTCCACAGAACCTCCCGAGGGACACGGTCGAACGCCTTCTCCAAGTCCACAAAACACATGTGGACTTGTTGGGCGAACTCCAATGTACCCTCGAGGATCCTGCTGAGTGTGTAGAGCTGGTCCACTGTTCCACGGCCAGGACGAAAGCCACACTGCTCCTCCTGAATCCGAGGTTCGACCTCCCGACGGACCCTCCTCTCCGGCACCCCTGAATAGACCTTACCAGGGAGGCTGAGGAGTGTGACTCCCCTGTAATTGGAACCCAAACTGTGCGTGGAGGCAAGTCCGACTATGTCTAGTCGGAACTTTTCTGCCTCGCACACCAGCTCGAGCTCCTTTCCAGCCAGAGAGGTGAAATTCCATGTCCCAAGAGCCAGCTTCTGTAGCCGGGGATCAGACCGCCAAGGTTCCTGCCTTTGGCCGCCGCCCAGCTTACACTGCACCCGACCCCTTTGGCCCCTCCCACAGGTGGTGAGCCCATGGGAAGGGGGACCCACGTTTCCTTTTCGGGCTGTGCCCAGCCGGGCCCCATGGGTGAAGGCCCGGCCACCAGACGCTCGCCTTCGAGCCCCGCCTCCAGGCCTGGCTCCAGAGGGGGGCCCCGGTGACCCGCGTCCGGGCGAGGGAAAACACAATCCATTTATGTTATTCATCATAAGGGGCTTGTGAGCCGTGCTTTGTCTGGCCCCTCACCTAGGACCTGTTTGCCATGGGTGACACTACCAGGGGCATGAAGCCCCAGACATGGCTCCTAGGATCATAGGGGCACGCAAACCCCTCCACCACAATAAGGTGACGACTCACGCAGGGGTTTTCTGTAATCAATTTATTATTTATTTTTTTTCAATTAATCGTTGTTTGGTGACACTAAATGGCAGTTTGTCTATCACTAATACTGTACTGGATGAATTTTCAATTCCATTACAGAATGAATGGGTATGAATAAACATAATTCATTCGTGTTGCTTTGCGCAGTACTTTGTGTTGCTTCATTTTCCTGTCTGCGCCCAATTAGTCATTCCGTTTTATGGGCTTGGATGACGTGGTGTTCATATTTTATTGCCCAATGTCACACTTTGAATACGCCCTGTGAATACTAACTTGAGGTTAGTCTATTAGCGTACATACAGTACATGAGAGCGACGACTGCACTTTTCCTGCATTTTCTCCCATACAGTTAAGGACAATATTATTAGCCCCCTTTGAAAATTTCATTATTTTTTTAATATTTCCTGACTGCTACTTACTAGAGCAATGACATTTTAGCACAGCATTTATGAGCATATCAGATTTATTAGGAAACCTTTATTACATATCATTTTGCTCAGAAGCAGAACATTACATACAAAACCAAAAAATACCATGGTCAAATTATTAGCCCCCCTAACATCAATAGTCAATTGTGTATCCTTTTTGCTGGACAACAGCTTGCAGTCATTTTGTATAGTTCTCAACAAGCTTAAGACAGGTCTCCTGAGGAATTGCAGCCCATTCTTCCTTGGCAACTCTCTCAAGTTCCTCCAGGTTTGGTCGTCTGGCGTGAACTCTGATCTTCAGTTGTTTCCATAAATTTTCAATGGGGTTTAAATCTGGGCTCTGTGCAGGCCACTTCAGAACATTGACATTGCTCTTCTGAAGATATTCCTTCACCGTTATCGATGTATGTTTCGGGTCATTGTCATGCTGAAACACAAAACGATGACCAAAACCCAGCTTTGAAGCAGACTGTAAGGTTTTCCCTTGAAATATTCTCATAATCTTCTTTTCTCATGATTCCTTCTATCCTGACAAGATTCCCAGTGCCAGCTGCACTGAAGCACCCCCAAAGCATAATGCTCCCACCTCCGTGTTTCACAGTCGGTACAGTGTTCTTAGGGTTGTATGCTTCTCCCTTCTTCCTCCAAACAAAGGCTACATCTCGGTGACCAAACAGCTCCAGTTTAGTCTCATCTGACCACAGAACACGCTTCCAATATTGATCGCCTTTCTCCATGTTGTCCCGAGCATACTGCAATCTTGCTTAAAGGTGTCTCCTTTGAAGGAGTGGAGTTCTTCTTGGTCTGCACCCTCGCAGACCATTTCTGTGCAGGGCTCTTGTGACTGTCTTCCTTGAGACATCTATTCCAGACTTCCCCAAGTCATTAACTAGTGTCTTGGCAGTTGTTCGTGGATCTTTTGATACATCTCTGACTACCTTTCTTTCCACAGATTTTGAAATCTTTCGCTTCCTGCCTCTGCCTTTGTTGTTCTGTACTGTGTGAATTTCCTTGAACTTCTTTATGATGCTTCTGACTGCAGTTCTTGAGACTTTGAATTGCTTTGATATACTTGTATAACCTTTTCCTTCCTTGTGAGCATCAACAATTATTTTTCTTAAGTCAAGACTAATTTCTTTTCCTTTCACCATGATTGCAGACTAATGTGAACCACAGGTAAACTTCAGCCAAGCGTAATATTGAAAGCAACCTCTAGATTTGATTTCAGGTCAATCATTGAGAGGTTGGCAAAGTTTTAACAACTTGTTAGACCAGTGTTTCGGAATATAACTCAACAGATCAACCATTACTCCCAAAGGGCTAATAATTTTGACCATGGTATTTTTTGGTTTTGTATGTAATGTTCTGAGCAAAATTATGTGTAATGAAGGTTTCCTAATAAATCTGATATGCTCATAAATGCTGTTCTAAAATTTCATTGCTCTAGTAAGTAGCAGTCAGGAAATATTCAAAAAATAATGACATTTTCAAGGGGGGCTAATAATTTTGTCCTTAACTGTACAAAAACAGCACTAATTAAAACATACAGTACTGTAGAAGTCAGGAAAAGGATTTAGACGGGAATGTGAGCACGCGTTGTTCGGATGTACCGCGTTGAAGCTTATCGTGGAGCATCACAGGAATGCTACACAATCAGCCACTGTTGTGAGGGCGGATAGTGCGCGCTCTCATGGCCGGTCACATAGAGGAAGGAGGGCGGCGAGCGTTGCCGCTCTTCCTCCCACATCTGACCCGCTCCTTTTGCAGTTGTCCGCAGCCAGACGGCATTAAGACACACGGCTCGATTGATTTGTTTTTGTTGTGACTCGCTCAGCGTTTCCCAAAAACCTTCTGCGAGAGATCATTGAAATCATCCGATTCCCTCTGGTGGTCTGATAAGGATGTATTTACGACAAATAAAGTATCTTTTGTTCATCTCTGCAGCCGCCTCACAAATCTTGGCGTAGTGCATGTTACATAAGAGGTTAATCTCGAGTTGGAACCCCCAATAAAATAACAAGTCATTAAAATCAATGTGTGTTTAAAGAGACCCCTTCCTTTACTTGTTCCTCCTCATATTCTATTCTGTTTCTATTCAACAGCGCTGGATGCGATGCAGCGATAATGAGTTAAATGGAAAGACCCGAATGTTTTCTGAGACAAGCCTTGCCGACACAACATGAGTGAGAACAACTGGGGACATGACTTCAGCAGGTACATGAACACGCAGCAAACAAGTTGATTGCAGGGCCATAATAGTTTGGAATTATTTATTATAGTTAGTTTTTAATTCATTTTGACTTCTTTTCTTAAATACAGTTTTAGATCATTTTATTTAAATGTAGTTTTATTTTATTTTTGGAAAATGCTTCATTTTAGTTTACTTTATTAGTTTTAGTATTCATCTTTTCCTAACATGACATTAAAAATGAACCTTGAAACACTCCTGTTCATTGACAAAGATGAAAACAAATGACATTTTCCCTATAATTATAGTTTTATAAATGTAGCATTGTAGTTTCAATCTTCTTTTTTTTTTTAAACATTCTAAAACATTTTAGTTAGTTAACAATTTGTCCTCAATAATCTTTTGTTATTTTGTTAGTTTTTGTGAACTATTATAACCTCGGTTGGTTGAAATCCGGACCACATCGCATTTCGTCATCCTCTCTCTGCTACATGTAATAACTCACTCAGAACGGGTTACGTGCACAAATGATTGACACGTGCGCAATTCTGTGTCGACTTCTCAACCCACGCTCGCTTTGCAGAGTGTGCTTGGGCCTGCCGAGCGGCCACGTGGAAAACAACCTGACCGAGCAGCAAATGGTCCAAGAATGCAACCGTAAGTCTCCTTTATATTCGTCGAATATTATGTCTAGGCACACGAATATTTTGAATGAATACATCTTTGTTTAAAACTCAGTTATTCTCTTATATTAAGGTTGTTATTGTGAAAATGCTAGTTTGACCTCTGAGAAGAATACATTTACATACCAAGGTGGAAGTCTTCCAAATGTGCAACCTTTTGTGTGTACTATTTCTTTCATAGCAATGACCTGTCCCCAGGTAATGTGTACCTTACGAAAATGATGAATAAATAATAATACAGTGACGCCTTGAGGCATGAGGTTAATCCATTCCACAACGACGCTTGTAACTCTAAACACATCGCAGTAAGTGAAATCCGCAATATTGAAATATGATTTAAATATATATTTAAACACACCCTATGCATGTTTTAATAACATTTGTAGCACTAAAAGGTCTTTATATTTAAACACTTTCAAATAATACAAACACATTTAATAACATCATACATTTAGAAAGAGCAAATTACCATCCCTATATTGAAATCAGGACATTATTTCAAATCAACAGTGCAGAAAATACACAAACAAATTAATTTAATTCAGTTACTGGTTTGGTCCGTTCCATATCAGGAAATAGGCAAAATGTTGACCACTGTTTTCCAAAGTAAAAGCATTTTGAACTCAATAAGCCTGCTTTCATGGAGGACTACAGAAATGTGAGAATATTTACTGCTCTCAGGGTGAAAATCTGATGACGTGGAAAGTTTAAATTAATCCAGGTCTCTAAAAAATTCATCTATTATCAAAATAATTATCTACTAATTTCATAATATATATATAGTATGCATCTATGTACTGTATGTATGTATGTGAGGAAATTATCATCTATCATTCGATTTTGACTAATTGAAAAGTCTGCTTGTTAGGCTTGCGGTGTCTGTTATGGCTTAAGTTTAAGATGAAAACAAATATGGTGTTTTATTTGCTATACATAAGGCTGAACTAATATGACGTATGATAGTTCATTCTTCAGATGAAGACTTTGTTATTCTTCCATAGGCGAGATGATTGCGAAGCCAAGCTGTAGCGTTAGAAAGTCATGCAGTTGCTCAGCAGGCTTTGCGTGGACTGAGCGGTCTCACAGAGGGGACCCTATCAGCCCCCTTGCCCCCACCCCCACCTTCTTCCTGCCAGGTCACCAGCTGCTCCTGCCGTCTGGGCCATGTCGGATGTTTCCATAAGGAAAGTTATGGGAAGCTCTGTTAAGATAGTGGCCATTCTCTGCGTTAATCAGGGTGTTGTGGCTGATGTTTGACGACAAAGGTGACGGGTTAAGCGGTTGTTTTCTACGCGTTTGCGCTCCCTTTCCTGTTTGGACCTCCTCGGCACCTGCTCCCCCCTGCGTGTTTTGCCCCTTCCTGACCAATCACCAAGCTTAACTGAGGGATTGCGTGTTCTTTGTCATCTTTCTTGCTCTGAGAGCCATTTCCTCCCAAGGAGTAAGCTGTGATAGCAAGACCTTGTACAGATAGGTCCGGCATTATTTGGACAGTGACCCACTTTTAATCGTCTTGTCCTATATCACTTTCGCATTGGAGCAAACAAGCTGAGCTCCGTTCGGAAGTTTACCACTGTAAAAACAATTGCAGTCTCACAAATTGTGCAAGTTCAAGACATATTTTAAACTGTTATTTAATTTGTGCTTTCACAGCAAACCTCGTCCTACCAAAGTTTCCATCCTATTCTGATTCCTACTGCCTCCCATTGGAAAAGACACTTGGACCACATGAAGGAGACCAGGTGGTGCCTCATTGTTCTTCCCACAGATGGACAGTGTGTTGGGGCCCTCAGAGAGAAGCCAAACCATTGCCGCCGTTGCCTGACCCTGAGGATCTCATGTCCGACGAGGCGGCAGATAATGAGGTGGAATTCTTCACCAGCGAGCGACGGCCACTTTTGCCCAAAAGCTGCCCTAAAATGGTGTGCGGGAGCAGAGGTCAAGTTAATGCCGCCTATCAGGGAGCAGCGTCACAGCCTGGGAACCCCGCCTTGGCATTCTCCTGGCCTAGCAGAGAGGACAAATCAACAGGCAGAGGGGTCGAGCTCGGCGCTTCTGTTTCCCTGGCAGATAACCGGCAGGATACGTTGTGCAGTAGACATGCAGACCATAAACTCAACTGCTTCTCTTCCTCCGCCATCCCCTCTGAGAAGCCCCAAATTCCTCCTCGTATCCCAATCCCTCCAAAAACCTACCTTAAGACTGCGGCCGGCGAGGATAAGCCGCCCAAAATCCCTCCAAGAGTCCCACTGGTGCCCCCGTGCCCGCCACGTTCCCCGAGTCCCAAAAGCCTCCCGATTTACATCAATGGCGTGATGCCGGCCACACAGAGTTTTGCTGCTAACCCGAAATATGTGAGCAAGTCGCTGCTGAGCGAGAGGGCGCCTCCGGTGGTTCAGCTCACTCCCTGCATCGTTCCCATTTTGAAGGACGGCAGACAGGCCAGCGCCACGCACTACCTTCTCCTCCCGCCGCGGCAAAAGACATTCGCGGACAGACGAGGGCGACTTTTGAGTGAACCCGCCAGGTTGGGAAACGGATGGCAGAACCATTAAACTCCCATGAGCCTGATTTATGTGACGTTTGCAAAACAGACATGGAAGTTGATCTACCGACCAAGCCTTTGCCAAACACATAGAGCTGCGCAAAACAGTGGTGTTGGCAAACTGAAAGGCGACGAAATGAACGGATATTTTCTCACTCGTGAACATTTCTGAAATGCCAGAAACAAAAATTATTAAGAGTCTATTCCGCTATGCAGGTTTCAATACAATACATCTAATTCCCAAGCTTTATGAATGAATGAAATCAAACAAAACATGGCTTCGATACGATTGTAGGCTTTCCTAAAATAAGCCGTTTACATACTACAGTCCTAAATGGGTCGTTCTCCACCACTCTTAGACGCGTTCCCATTTACACTGCCATCTTCGCGGATCACGCTCACCAACAATGCATGTAATCTTTTAAGTGCACGCTATTCAGGAGCTTAGTCAATTAAGCCATAGGAGTTTTAAAAGGAGAAAACGTTCACTTGCATCATTCCTTTGGCTTTGAAGCTTCCGGCTGTGAAATATGGCTAAATAGTGCAACATAATAGTACCACACTGTGGAACCTTCAAATGATTGGCCCGGACATGTTTTGTTTTGCCAGGCGTTTTGTAGATCAAATTAATGTGCTGATAGGGGACAACTACTATTAATTGGTATCATCTGACAACTGCTTATAACTGGTTATTTGTGGCTTTTTGTGCCCTGCCACAAACGCTGAACATTCATTACTAAATGACCCCCCCCTCATATTGCCGATAAATGCCAGAAGGTGGTGGCAAACAGTACTTTCCATTAGACAGGGCTATGGACTGATTTAATGAAGTTCCTTCACCTCACACTACAGTGCCAAATCACCCCATACATTAAGACGTTTTTATTTTCTCAGGAAATATTACCCGAGCATTTATAAGCAGAAATATTCATTTTGCATTTTTTAAATGGGGTTGGAAGAGCACAGTACACACAGACACGATCGCATCAGTAGGAGTATACTGACTCGGTTACCTTATCTGTATGTCCTTAAACAAGAGTGACTGAAAGTGTGACAAGATCCACAAGCTGAATTCATGTGCCTTATCTTTTAATAGTGAAATATTTTTCTTTGAAGAAAAAAAAAATGTTAACAGCACTGTGTGTTTGTCTGTTGTTTCTAACATTTGCCAATGATTATTAGTACAGTATTTGCTCCAGGTCAACCTGGAAATCCTCTTAACATTCCAGTATTCTCTCTCGAGTTGTAGGATTTAGTTGCCTTGTCATTCCTGAGGAACTTCCTTTGGGGACAATATTTTATTCCAGTACTCCGTAACGTTCCAATGACAAAACATGCTGCAATCCAAACAGAGCAGTTTCTAAACTACGGTATGTATTGTACACTTAAATGTGATCATATAATTACTGTTTCAACAAGCTGGGCTTGTGTCAGACATCATTCCATGCGTTATTTCTTTAAGATGCTGCTTGAAATTCTATGTACGTATTTATAATATCACTCATAATGACGACTGATTGAACAATGAACACAACAATTGCACAACACACTAATAAATTAAACCATTTAGTGTCTTATTTGTATCCATAAATCGTTCCATTATGTTTGTCTTTTAGCTCTGGTTATTGTAAAATCACAAAAGAAGAGTCAGTGAAACATTTACTACCAACAATAACTAATTTATTTTCATGAGGTTAACTGACAAAAATTTGTCATAGCAAAAAATCAAAATATGAAAGTCATTTTAAATTATGCAAACTTTGTAATTCTTTTCTCAACAGTGTCCAGTGAACACAATGGGCACATATAATTTGTATTTGTCAAATCAGCAAAAACACAGTACACTACCTACAGTGTGTATGCGTTTGTGTTCATATGTGTGGATGCGTTGGGCATGATGTTACGTTTCCTCTTGAGAGGATCAGCGCGGTGTTTACAACCTTGGTTACACTGACAAGTTTCACATTCTCTAGAAGGTTATGTGTCCACCTCAGCCACAGTGTAAAATGTTTGGAAATTATCTGGTTGCAAAAACAAAATCATTTATTTATAAATAACTTATTGATTAAACTTGTGTGAAGAACTTCTTTTTTCTCTCTCCACCCAACACAACATACAGTGGTACCTTGACTTTAATTCTACAACTTGAGACATTTTTAATGGTTAGCATACAGCTTTACACACAGCAGGATGACTGCCCTGATGAAATAAACGTTTTACCTGGTAGTGGTGAAAAATGTTAAGATTAAATTGGCTGCTTCAGGGGGGGGTTAGGGATTCATCCTCCACTTACATTAGTTGTAGCAAGTTAATATATTCAAGTAGATGTTCTTTTTGCGAAATTTCATCAAAACATGGCACAAAAAAAATCCTCCATTATGCCTTCATTGTCCTTCAAATAAGTTAAAAAAAAACACATAAAACCTTAATTCATTTTTTACCTACCGCCCTTCCCTCCCTCACCTTTGCAGTTCTCTACGGGCGTTTTTTTTTTACCTGACGGACGTCTTCCCGTGCTAAAGTCAAATGTGCAGCGTCCAGGCTGTTGGTGAAATGGGGACGCAGACAGCGAGTGCTTTACCGCCAGGCCCTGTTGAGCAGCTTGACTTCGGCCAACCGCTTGCTGATCATTGTGGCAAAGAAGAGTGCGAACAGCACACTGCTGATCAGCATGTAGTCATAGTCATCTTTAAGCACATCAAATTGTTTAGAGGGATAGACGCGGGTTTGGTAGATGTCTAGACCGTAGGCCACCACCTGTGGGGGTCAAGAGCACATTTCACTATACTGTTGCACAAAGGTAGTACTTTAGCTCTGTACTTAAGTAGAACTACAGATACTTGTTTAACAAAACACTGGTAAAAGTAGTACTGATTCAATTCCTACAATACAACCTGAAGTGTAATTGAGAACAAAAGTAAAATGTAAATTTTCCCTGAATTACAAACAATACCTGTTACTACTGCTTGGCATAATGAGAAAGCATGAAGTAGAAAGTACAGATAAAAGTCAGCTGAAAACTAAATACTCACATAAAAGACAAGACTTTATAAATTTGTATAACATTCCTTCCCACCAGTGGAGCTGCCTGAAAACAAACACTCAAAAGGGCAGACTCACGAGACATGTGGACTCCAGTCCAGACGGGGCAGTGTATATTCCTCGCACTCTTGAAATCGATTGATTGTAGTTGACAAACCATTCTGTGCGGATGATCAACTCTGGAGCGTAAGGGATCAGGTTCTCCTCCCTGGACATTAACACAAAGTATGGAAACAAAAAACTTTGTAGTTTAAAACAAAAAAAAACCAACTAAGTTAATTCTATTTCATTAAGATTTTTTTTTTGTTTTATTTTAATTTTCATTGTTTTGCTGGTTTTCATACATGGTTTTTTGTTTTTTTTAGAGGGAAAGCTGGCAAATTACACATCCATCTACTTTCTATAGCATTTGTCCTCTGTAGCTAACATGTTGAAGCACTCAACTGCAAAAAAAAAAAAAAAAAAAAAGCATGTCAAACAGAAGTGCTCACCGACTCTGCTCAGATATTATTTCAGGCCTCCGAGGGTCGAGGAACATTTTGGGTAATGATAAAATTCCTCCTGACGGCAAGCCAACTGTGGGAGAATAAGTGATGAAATTTGCTATTCATAAAAAAATAGGACTAATTTCATTAGAACTCACTGAGCAGATGGCGGCTTGTAATGCCTTTCTCGGTCAGCGTGGCCTCCATGGTGGAGATGAACGAAGGGAAAATGTAGGACTGCTGTAGCACTTGCGGGGCATGCGGCCGATCCAGAGAGCTGAACACAGTGCTATTATACAGCTCCATTCCCTCGTACAGTTCGATGACTGAAAACTCGTTCCTGCGAGACTTGGTGCTCCAGTATTCATACTGGAAATGAGCAAAATGCAATCAACGCTGACAGAGCCATTTTAGACAAAGGCTACAAAATGGGATCTTAACAGCTTCGGGGAGATACAGTTACACATACAGCAAGACTTACCACGACCCAGTTTTCAGAGTGCACCACATGAACCGGCCCTCTGGCCTTCCTCTGAACTGCCTCGTGGATAATCCGACCGGTCACACCATCAAGCAGCAAGATGCCAATAAAACTTCGTTCTTGGTGTGTGTCCGTGCTCTCGGTCACCACCGCCAGTAGATTGGGGTTCAGGTACTATGGTACGGAGAAAGAATCACAACAAATTGTAAATGCTGTCCTTCGATCGGTAGGGCAGGGTCCTCATACCTCATGAATAAAACAGGATTACTGTATTCAAAAACCCTGACTATTGATTATAAAATCTTGGTGGAAATCCTTCTGACCAAACATGGCCGGAGAAAGTACTGTATCCTATTTGCACTTACCTTATAAAGGACGCTGCGATCTCCCATGACACGGCCCTGGGAGTGCACATGCTCATTTGGTCTTTTCCCTTTGACCGAGACAATTTTCTGCACCTCTGTGGGGATAATCACCTCCCAGATAAGCTCAGTTGACAAATCCTAAGGGTGCAAAATAAGTTGTGTGACGACATGATTATGCGTTAGCAAAGGTCAGTTTAGATTAATACTAACAATTAAAAAACGACATAGCTGGGCAAATGAATAGCATCTGTGTCACAGCCAATATTAGCTCTGCTTTAAGGTCAAACAAAATCATCTTTTGTTGGCCGATTTGACTTCTTACACATTAGACAATGAGACAAAGATAATGAGACCCCCACAACCAAAGAAACTCGGCCGATCTCGGTCTCAGTAGTAAAGTTTTAAAAAAAAAAAATACTCAAGTTAGCCTAAAAAATCCATAATGTAACAGCTGATCAAACGCAAATTGTAGCACACCATATGCAACGTAATAGACGTGCAGATTCTTTATCATGTGCAAAAAATGTTACAGCATCGTACTGAAGAGTTGTGACTGTCTCCTCTCTACCATGTATAGCCGTGTGTATTACAGTGCCCCTATGTGGCCAAAGTGCGCACACGCCAGAAGAAGCTGCACAATGGCAATGAATTACTACTAATGATGCACAAACTGCTTAATTCCATAAATGCTATTTAACTTATATTGCTTCCAGTCAAAAATCAAGTCGATAGTCACTTTATAGAAAAATTGCATAAGGTCACCGAGTATAGTAACTAAGTAAGAAAAATTGAGAAAGTATCATAAATGAAAAAAAGATGAATCACCCAGCCATAAGAGCCTTGAACAATTTCAGTAATACAAAAGTCCCTTACCGTTCGCAGCCTATATCCAGACAGGCTCCCCTTGCTGGAATCCACCAGGTAGAAGAATATAGAAGCAGCCATTTCCTGGAGCTGCTGCAAGACATTCTTTGTGGAGGGAAAGGCAGACACCTGTAATTTAAGAAAAACAGTTTTGACTCCATTGCCACAACAGTAGGTTGTTTATTTGTGCCATTGTGCAGTGTGACCTTATACTGGTCGTCGACAAGCAATAAGACTTTAGCGTAATCCTGGTCCATGAGTGGAAGCAATAGTGATTGAAGTATTGGCTGAGGCAGAGCAGGTGGGGCAACGTGGCTCTTCTTCCCGAAGATGGGGTTGAATACATGGAGTGTTGTCAAGCCCGTGTCCTGATTGGTAAACAAAACCCAAAACAATGATAAGCAGATAATTTTGATAAATATTCAAATGTTCCTTTCTCTGAGATCTTGTGGTGGAATACCTTGTTTTTGATGAGCAGTGTGCACTGAGGGGGGTGAGGGAAGTGGGCAGTAGTCCGTTGCACCATAAGTTTGAAGGCCGCGTTTGATGGGACATTCTCCAGGTAGTGTCGCCATAAAATAGTGCCCGTTTTGCTGTCAATGCCAAAAAGCTGAAGAGCAGAGAAGAGGAAGCTGATCTTCATCCTCCAAAGTATTTAATCATCAGTGAAAATGTCAAATAGCAATCCAACATTTTAGAGCCACGGACCGGTTTCACAGTCATAGCGATCGGTAGGTAGTTTTCACGAGTAACCCAACGTCGCTCACAGGTTTTACTGCAATCCACAATTTGAACAGCATCGCCATGTGGTAGATGTATATATTATTGATTTAAAAACATATTTGGATGAGCCACATTTTGATGGAATGACTGAAACTAATAGAACTAAAAATCAAAAATATAAGTCACTGAACGGAGCAGCTGTAATTAATGGGAGGAAGTCCCATCTTGGGGTAATTTGAAACAATGGCACACAGTGTCTTCTGTTCAATCTACTCCACAATATTTTGGGCATCACTGCAGAAACTTCTGCTGCACAAATAGTATTTTGCAAATGGAATGAAGGAATTTAGTGATTTTTTTTAAGGCCTAGGTGCATCACGGTCACACACTCTGTATAACATAACCATAAAACAAGAATCAAAAGACCGTGGCGTACCTTGCCAGATGCGGTGACCATGACCATCATTTTTTGAAGGTTGAATTCATCTCTGGACAGCGTCTCAATGCTCACGTCATTTTTAACTTGGCTGTGAGGTTTGCGTGCATCGTAGAAGAGTTTCCAGAGATGAGCAATCCAGGCTTGCAGGAGAATGAGCTGGGAGGACAGCCGCTTCAGAACCATTGACAGCAGACCATCTAGACAGAAGTGCAAGCGAAGAATGCAGTCGGTGTTTGACATAAGCCCTGCAGTCTCTCATGTAAACACTGGATTTACGGGTCAAGTGACAATTTTTTGCTCTTAAGTGTCACCAATTTTACATACTTTATGGCAACGTAGATGTGAAAATATCACATGAAATCAGTTATCTTCAGATTACAATTGGCATTTGGACAGGCAGTGTAAATTCAGCCTGTTTTACCTCATCAGATTAGCAGACTACAGCTTGGAGAAAAATGTGAGGAGAAACAAGGAGCAAAATAAAGGAAATCTATAATAATTACAAGGGCTGAGACATTTTCTTTTTACCTTGAATGGCTGAATCCAAGTGCAGCAATAAAATGATAGAAAGAGAAAAAGTGAAGCTAAAAGCAACAAAGTGATTGCGTAATACAACACTGCAGGGTTTGATGCTTCAAAAGGAAACAAAGGGCTGAAACATTTACCAGCCTTTTTGCCGAATTCACCCTCCAGCTCGGCCTGTGTTCCCGTGAGGGGTAGATCCACCATTTCCATGGTCACTACGTCTGACAGGGACTCCTCTCTGGTCCACATGACACGTCCTGAAAACAGACACACTTACTGGTTGGTCTTTTAAAGTGACAGAGCTGAAGACAAAGGTTAGGCTACACTCCTGGTCTGATTAATTTGAGTTTATTTATCAGAATGATTTTTTTTAAAGTGCTTTCATAATTGAAAGATCATCCCTAATAACCACAACTGACAATTCAATCGATTAGTCGTTCGCTTCTAAACTGAGCTTATGTCAGATACTATATGTTGATTCGTTGACACCCATGTCTTTTACTAGGCTTTTTAAAGCCCTACACACAGAAAGTCAAAACACATCGGGTGTAAGGCCAGAAGGATGGCGACCCCAAATGGTTTTGCTGATAAATGCAAAATATTTTTTTATCCTATTACTCGATCATTACATGGGATAATCAGGCGAAGGCAGAAAAACATGGGCGAATGATGCATCCTCTACCGTTGTCTTGAGGCAGCATACCTGAAACATGTTTGTACAGTGAATTTAACCGAATTAAAAAACGTCAAGCTGGTTCAAAAAATGTTAACCACCATATTACTGCTATGATTTAATTACAGCAAACAAACAATGCGTCTTTGCTCATCTACCCATGCTGTTTTATTTACATTACCTTTACCCCCCCCAAAATAGCAGCATAGGACTCTGCCCCTTATTCAAAGCAACGCTACCTGGCTGTTGCATGAAGCTTAGTGCGTGATCTTGAGTCTGCAGCATGATCCTGTAGCCAACAGAGTCGTCTTTTTTCAGGAACGTCTGAATGTACATCTGAAAGACGGAATCAATGACAGCTTTTAAGGTTCATATGAGTGAATCAGCAGAGATGACTAATTCGAGGACTGCCCAGAACCTGTCTTTGAAAAACATTGCCTCACCTTCGCTGGTTTGCCAGTATTGGGATCAATATTAACATTCAAGGTTGTGTCGAGAAGTCTGCGTCCAGTTTCTGCACTGAACAAGTTAACGGTGCAAGCCTAAAAAAGGGAAAAAGGAAAAATCTGAATTTTTTAGCAATGGCACAATCAGATTGCAATTGCAGGGAGGATATTCAAATGACACGTTAACTCACGGTTTTATTTTTTGGTGACATAACTGCAACGACGGTTTTATCTCCAGTAGTGGAAAATGAAGCCAACATCGCCTGTAAATCAAGACAAAAGTGGCGGGTCTCAACTCTTTGAAAAGGGGATTTTAACAAGATGGGCAGATAAAAAAATTATACAATTTCAGTTTCTCCACAGTAAATTATATTTGTTTTGTCAAACCAGGGCGGGAGGGATGAAAGATATGCCTTTTGTCTTCAATGCCTATCTTAAATAATCACTCATTAAATACTTTTCAATAACTTTCTATAACTGACGATTCAAAGATTAAGACTACGGTGCTGAGGTTTCTTACGTACAGGCTTGAAATCCCTCAGTGTGACTATCAGTCCATTGATGAGCTGAAGGAGCAGGTAATGGTCGGGACTGAGCTGAAGGAGGAACTCAGTGAGTGGGCGCCGGGACGGATTGGGCTGGGTGTAAACCAACACTGGACGAAAGTCGGGCGAAACATCAAGTCCCAGTGACTACGGATAGGAAAACCGTTTGAAACAAATTAACAATATGAGACCATGGAGAATGTTTTAATCAGGCAAATACCTGCAGAGAGATTTGCGTCATCTGTGTCTGTGCATGAACATCAAGTGTGTAGAGAGAGGCTGTGGAGGCATCCACGCACGTCAATATTCCCTGGCCGACCATGGCGCAGCTGGCTTGCAAGTTGGACAGCCATGGAGCTTCCACTGAAACCTCAACAAGCAAACAGAAATTCAATCAAAATGCTTGCGACATTGCCCAGGTATCACCAACGAGCGGTTTTCCACAAAGGCGAACATTCATTTGTGAATACCTGCTTTATTATCTCGCCATCTTCCACACTGTAAGTCACAATAGCAATGTGGGAATGAGGCAGAACTCCCAGTACATACACTTCGCCAGTTCCTCCAGAATACACAAACTGGTAATCTACTGTCTCGCTGGAAAGACGTGGGGGAAAAAAGCTTTAGTTTCCAATCCATAATGCAAATGAAGCACCGCCTACCTCTATTTTCCAATTTTTTTGTTAATATTTCTAAGTTCATGTTAGGGCTGACCGGTTTGGAAAATAATCAAACAGATTTAGATATGATTTACTGTCCCATTAGATGGGACTTTGGTGACATCTTGTGGCATCTTGGGACATTACAGAAAGAAACACTAAATACAGTGAACATCGGTTTATCACAGCAGGTGTTCCAGACGCACCAAAACAAGGAGAGACCATGTTAAAAAAAAATGATTTGTTTGACCTCTTCCCTGTGCTCTAAATATATTTCATTGAAAAGTATCAAGGCATTTTATATGGCTATTAAAAATTGGAGCGCTTACCTATCTGGAAGATTCTCAATCCACTTTTGATGGCCATTAGACAGATAATGAAGGGACAGGGCAGTTTTCTTTAAAACAGCCACATGCTTAACTACGTCTTGCTGTCCAACAAAACATGCCGCCTGGAAACTGGAAGATTGAAGAAAAACAGACATCGTTCGACAACAGATTGGACAATAGAGCGCCGACTAGCATAAGTCAAGTGGTCTCACCTGCCAGAGTCCAGGACAATCTCCCAATTCAAACCACCAACATTTATATCCCAAGAACGCAGTATGCGGCCGTTTCCGACCACAAGCACAGTATCTGGGAGATAAAATCAATAGTTCAGTTACCACTCTACCGCTCCGTGTGTCCATAATGGTTCACAAACTCACCTTGTCCATGATGCAGAAGAGCATTAATGTTTCCCTCCGGCCCATTCTTATCCACATGTCGCCAAACTGCAAGTAGGAGACATGATATTAAGCCCTCACAAGAAAGAGCGACTTACCACATGAACCAGTAAATGTATTTTACAATGCACACACCAAGAAAATACTCACAAAGTTCTCCAGTCCTGGTGTTCACTGCAGCGAAGACATTTTTCTCAGTTGCCATTATCACCTTTTTGGATGACTGCAGGTGTGCATCAAAATGGGCAAAGCGGACATCACCAACATACTGCTGCCTCCTGTTTAGAGAAATGAATATGGTCTGTTTTTAGTGGTATATAAATGTTGAATATGTAGTCCAAAAAAGGGGACTAGGTTCTAGCAACTGATAAGTTTAGGTAAAATGTCAATTTGCAGCGCCATTTAAACAGTGTCTCCAGAGCCCTTCAGAAGGAGCCATAGCAAAATAAAGTAAATAAATAAGCGATTATATATATATATATATATATATATATATATATTTTTTTTAAACTAGTGCTTACAGTGTTCCTGCTGCACTGGCCTGTATTAATTTCTTAAACTACTGATGTGCTTTCCAAAAGATAAGATAAACGTTGTTGATGCTTCATTTTATATTTTCCTTTCTTTAATTTTTTTTTAATTCAATAATGCATCTGGCTAATAAAATAAAACTGCATTTAATTGAAAAATATTAAAATTAGAGTATGTATTGTAGAACATTAAAACCAGTACCACTCGGTAAACATAAAAATTGCATCTGTCTGTAAAAAGGTCAAGTTATTTTAGACACATGAAAATATTTTTTACACATAAGTCCTGCAATATTGCCACCAGATCAAACCAAAGGCTAAGATTCATGAATGACATCCAAAAAAGCAGCAAATACTATAATGCCAGCAGTGTTCTACGAATACCGGTATTTTACATTTTCTTTCATACAATGTGACGTCCAGTCCTTATTCAAAGACAGTTGACGGTGCACAGACGCACCCTAGCAGGTGTTAGCATTAGCATGTCTAAGACAACTTTAAAGTCTTTTGAAAGCGCACGCCATGCAATGTTAGTTTTTACCAGTCAAACTTTCCCACTTGATCCTCAAACACGGCCTCAACGGCGAAGCATAACATATTCACTGTGAGCAGCAACAAAATGAGATGAGACATTGCCACAGTCAATTGCGCCGCACTGGCCTGCACTCTTCAGGACAGGCAGCAGGAAGTTGGTTGGTTTCTCTTTTCCGCTTCGTCTCCTGAGATCTGCTGCCCCCTATAGCTTGGAGACTTTATTGTCACTAACCACACAACGCATCAGTCGTAAAACAATTAATTAGGCACACTGCACATCATAATCGGGCTCTGTCAATACAATTCCAGTGATATCGGAACGCTCGCAAGCATCTTCTAAAGGCCAAATTCAAGTCAGCAGCACACTTTCCTTTTTTGTACAGTTCAGATGAAATTGGATTGAAATAATGGGCCCAGCACGTTCGTTTTAAAAGCGTATAAGGGACGTTTTTCTCCAACGATTGCCATTTTCAGCTGTTAAATTGGTATGAATCCGAATTTTTTTTTTTCCAGAATTTTTATGTGTCAAATTACCAGACTGGCCAATATAAATTTCATCCATCCATCCATCCATCCATCCATCCATCCATCCATCCATCCATCCATCCATCCATCCATCCATCCATCCATCCATCCATCCATCCATCCATCCATCCATCCATCCATCCATCCATCCATCCATCCATCCATCCATCTTCTTCCGCTTATCTGGGGTCGGGTCGCGGGGCAGCAGCTTTAGGAGGGACTCCCAGACTTTCCTCTCCCCAGCCACTTCATCCAGCTCATCCCGGGGGATCCCAAGGGGTTCCCAGGCCAGCTGAGAGACATAGTCTCTACAGCGCGTCCTGGGTCGTCCCCGGGGTCTCCTACCGGTGGGACATGCCCGGAACACCTCCCCGGGGAGGCGTCCAGGAGGCATCCTGATAAGATGCCCGAGCCACCTCATCTGGGTCCTCTCAACGTGGAGGAGTTGATTTGTGGGAGGAAAACATAAAAAATAAGAAATTGACCAAAGTTGGAGATGTGAAATTTCTATCCAACAATGTTCATTTGGTTTTTCACTGTAAACACGCGGGCGGCTATGAGACTATATGTTTATAATCTTGTAAATTTAATGTTGCCATTCAACGTGTCCACGCAGTCATCGTTTTTGAGTGACGTCACATGGAGTCCCTCTACCCACCCAAGTTGTCCCTACGTAATAATTGCTGCTGTTATTTCGTTGTAACTTGAGACATTCGATTTGTACGTTGTATTGGCAAGATAATATATTTAAAAACCATCAAGGTTGGCCAGACAGAAACACATTTAACGCAATAGCTCACGTTTTGTGACGTGAGTTCGAGGGTTTAAGTGTAAGAAAGAAAATGTCGAAGGATCGCAACGAGTTTGGCGTGAGGCGTTAACGGGCTGACAGCGCCCCCTGTGAAGTTACGCATTCGGTTTCTTCTTGCCCCAACTAGCTTTTTTTCTATGGGATTTCAAGATGGCGTCGAGCGGAGGAAATGGGGAACACGAATGGACAGCGGCGGTGCGGCCGCTTTTATCGGCATCGTACACCGCATTTGAAACGAAAGAGTTGCCGCAGCTTATCGGATCCATTATTAACAGGTGAGATGCCGCGTGTCAGCGCGTCGCGGCTCTGCGTTTGCAAGAACACCGGTCGTATCCATCCGGGAGTGCGCTGGCATGCTAACTTGCTAACCGAGCTTGGGTAGTGAAACTGGATGGGGAAGCGTCAGCCTTTGCTTAGCTAATGTTAGCGGCTAGGCGGCTATTTCAGCTTAACTTGGATTGGTATCAAGTCAGCTGCTGGCGTGAGCAAATGTAACAACAGCACTTATCTAAAATGCGTTTAAGGTTAACCTAAGCGCTATATAATTTTTATTCAAACCACGGTACACCGTTAGGCACGAGCCTATTTGTGCGTGTTCTAGTATACGTCTTTGTAACGTAATGGTGAAATGTTACAAAAATCTGCTTCATCATTAGCTAGCTGACTAAACATTACTAATCAAGCTAGCAAATGGGCCTGCTGGATAGCGTGACGAGGAAATGATCACATACATAGCAGTTTAGCGGAAAAATATGGTTTTGAAAGTCGAGCAAGTCTTTTCCCAGACTAGCCCGATTGCACTGTCGTGAGTTCAGCATGTTATCTACTCTATCCCAATTGTGTGTGGTTGTGTCAATTGACTATACAGTGGTAGCTCTACTTACGAACTTAATTGGTTCCGCGATTGGGTTTGTAGGTAGAAGCAACGTTTCCCATAGGAATCAATGTTAAAGCAAATAATGTGTGCTGCACTATCCCAAAACTCACACTTTTAGCCCTATTACTTTGCAGAACACACAGAAAACCAAAACAACCGTTTCATTTTTGCTTTCTCAAACCTTTATAACAAAACATAAATGTCATTTTATTTTTGACCTCCTACCTTTGCTTGGGGAGGAGGGAACCTGTTCTAGTTTTCTACACTTGCTAAAAATACCCCCAAGAAGACAGAAAAAGCTAGGCTAATAGATTATTGTATGCTTCCACATACTCCTTGCAATGTGCTCACATACCAGGGCTGTGGACTCGGTCTGATTTTTGCTCCGAGTCCGGCCTCTTGACCACCGAGTCCGAGTCCGGCTGTCCATTTTTTCTGTTAATTCATGTGACTGCTTAGTCTTTATTCAAGGCTAATATAGATCAAAATGTAAATAATGATATAAGCTGGGTGACATAATCGTCCTTGACATTGGTACATAATGTAAACATTAGCCTAAGTGCAACTCAACGTGGCCGCATTGATCGTAAGCAGGGCTGTGGACAGTATTCCTACGCGCATTCTCAGCAGCATGATGAAAATAAAATTGAACGTATTTTTTTTATTGTCGGACTCGGTGGACTCGGTCAAAATCAGCTCCGAGTCCGGCAAAAATGACCAAGTCCGAGTCCCCGAGTCCGAGTCCACAGCCCTGTCACATACTCTTCATTAATTTTTGGTGCAATCAATGAGTTTTGAGTTGTGAGTGGTCATTGAACACACCTCAAGCAGAACGCGAGTGAGAACTTGAAAAAATAAAATAAAAGAAAAGGAACCTTGCTTCTAAAGATTGAAACTGACAAACACAAAAGTGTGTCCTTCATGTTTTTATTGGAAACAAGCTGATACTGTCTGCTGCACAGCAACAGCTTCCGCCTTTCATTCTATGCGTGTGCACACCCCCAGCAGTTTTCATGGGGGTACCTACTTTGGCACAATACTGGCCATACTCCGTCGCATATGCATGCATTCTCCATGTTCCTTTATGATTTTGCGTTTCATATTGATAGTCTGAGGAGACATACTCGACTGCACTGCATATATTCGATCTACTGAATTTTTATGACTTGGTGGCAGGCGGTGTATCTCGCTTGTTTAAAACCAGATTTTTTTTCTCCCCCTGTGTGAAAACCTTTTTGCATTTTGCTTGACTATAATTTACTATGTTGCCTCATTGTGCAACTGTGATTCAAATTTCTTCTGTATGCAGTGAGCCTAAAAAGGAAAAAAACAGAACACTGTATTGTGTTGTTGTTATAGGGTCATTCCATGCTAGATCACCCCCCAAAATCTGAACATTTTAACAAGGCTGATTTTGATTTTAAGGAAACTTGCTGTACTTGTTGAACGTGATAGCACAAAACGGAATTTCAAATTATAGGTGTTATTATAGGTGTTTGGGAGCTCCAGCCTACTGAATTTGAATAATTTCTGCAAAGAGGGCTTTGAACTCTTGTATCTCAGGAACTATTGGGTCAGACTTCACAAAACAGGTATTTGTGGACAGAAAATTCAAAAGGGTTCTAAATCTGTAAACATTTACAAGATTGGTGCATATTTTAGTAACTTTAACTTATGACCTATGATTTTACCGCAAAATTAACTTTGTGGCTCATGTAACAATTTTTTTATGAAGCGTAATCCCTCACATGTTCACAAGTTTCAGAGATGTACATATTTGTTTTTGCTGCAATAAGGAGTCAAAGTATCCATAGCCTCATAGTCAATAAGTATTTGATTTTCAATGAATATTTAATCAACATTCCACTTTGACTGAATGTGTCCAACATGGAATGAATGATTTGAATTTTCATTTACAGTGAATTGGACATTCTTCACCATGACAAACAGTATGAGCCGTTCTACTCGTCATTTGTGGCGCTCTCTGCACATTACATCACCACAGTATGTGGGCAAAGTACGTAACATCCACATTACATCAGTGTAATAGTTATTACTGTTTCTTCTGTGGAAAAAAATGTCTAAATCTTGTACTTTCTTGTAGCCTGTTATTAATAGTTGCTTTCCTTTTTTTAAACCAAGTACCAAGAAATCAGTTGCTCTCCGTTGCTGCGGCATGCAAAGTTCTGATTGAATTCTCCTTGTTGCGCCTGGAGAACCCAGATGAAGCATGTGCGGTGTCACAGGTGAGATTAGCCAGTCAGGCTTTTATAACACAAGTATGCCATTGAAGTCAGTTTACTTTCATTTTGTACTCAAATTATGTCAATCAATCAGCGCTTTTCATACAACAAAGAAGTGCAAAGTGTTTTACATAAAAACAATACAGTGCATAATAGACACATTAGGCATAGATATACCTCTGTTCTTCCATACATAATTTACACACACATAACTTTAAAAAGCCAAAGGAATGAAGAACAAAAAAGAAACTCTGAGGAAACACCACCCAACATTCACCACTTTTATTTATTTTTTGCAGAAACACCTGATTCTTCTAATAAAAGGACTTTGCACTGGCAGTAGCAGACTCGACCGCACAGAAATTATTACTTTCACTGCAATGATGAAGTCTGCCAAGCTGCCTCAAACTGTTAAAACCCTTTCGGATGGTAAGAGTGGGTTTTAATCCTTTGCGAATATGATGTTAGTGCATATGGAGTCGTCAGAGGTGGACGATGATTAGCGAGTAAGATAGAACAGATATAGCCAATGCTAATAGCTAACAATGTTTCGCCAAATACCAAAAGAAGTGTTTTGGTGTACTCTTTTCACTCAAGTCTGGGTCGAGCTGCGTTAGTGCACAAGGCAGCCACCGATGAACAACAAAATAGCAGGTAATCTATTAGGTGTCTACAGCTTGGTAAAATAATAGCGACACCGCAAGCAAGCAAGCAAGTAGTTTTGTCACCTCAACTGAGTCGTTTACAAGGTCAAAGCAGTCATTTTTGCTGAACCAGTTTAAAAAGTTGAAAATAACTGCCTCCCTAATCATGTCATCACATCATTAGATAATACCTCTTATTTCTGGGATGGTATAACGTAAATTTCTGGCATATTTGTAATTGTTACTGCACATGGAAAATATGACCCTGAAACTCGATTTGGAAAGAATAAATCCTGAATTGAATCAAAATCTCAATTTCTATCAGAAAAATTCAATTTCTTTCATTAATTGTTCAGCCCTATTCTCAGTCCTCTACAGTGGGTGATGTTACGATGTGTTCATGAAAGTGTCCCACTGATTGCGCAGTATGACCAGGTTGTAATCACAATTTTGAAATTGTCAGTTTTGCTTTTGTTTTAACAGTAGAGGACCAGAAAGATACACCTAGTGCTGTGAACCCTGAACTGAGACACAAAGAAGTACAAATGAACTTTTTTAATCAGCTAACTTCAGTGTTTAACCCTGACCTAAGCACTATTTTGGCCCCTTCAGCACACATGCAGGTAAGGATTTATGCTAAATATACATCAACAACTGGAGAATGTCTGAGATCTATGGTTGTGCATTTGCAGTTATAATTCTGTTGACTTCCTTTACAGCCAGAGAGCGATTGTGATGACCAGACATCCGACCAAGCTGTTCAGGCAAAAATGAAGAATGCATTTGTTTCTCAGAATGTGTCAAGCTTACAAGATCTGGGTGAATAGAAACTTTAAACACTTCTGTGACCAAGCTCAGACAGACAATTTGTTTCACATGTGAAGGAATGTATTGATACTTAATTGTAAATACATTCTTTATCTGGAGCATTTGCTCCCAAATTAAACCAAAACATAATAAAAAGATTATATAACCATAAAATTATATAATTTAGTATGTAAATTTCACCAACAGGAAGTTACTCATAAGACATGCCCGTTGAAATGCCAGACAATTACTGATTTTGGAATTCTTAACATATTTAAGTAAATGGTGATTGAGGACACAACTCGACTGGCAAATTTTAGATCTCCTCAATAGTAAGACAAGCATAACGGGGCTTTAACACAGTGAAGTGGAATAGGCAAAATTATGAAGTATGACACCACAGGCCTCTTTCCCTTCCTCTAATTTTGGTTTAAAAAGCAGTTGCAAAGGGTGCATGTGAGTGTTGAATGGCGCTTTTATGTCTTGAGGACCAGCCAATTTTGTGGAAACTTTGTGAAAGGGTGCTTCTGATGCCGAGTCTGTACAAACCGTGAAAGGTCTTAGTCTTTATTTGTCTTCTCAGGTGGGTCTGAGAAGTTGCTGCGAGTGTGTCTCAACCTGCCCTATTTTCTACGCTACATTAACCGTTTCCAAGATGCTGTGTCAGCAAACTCTTTCTTCATCATGCCTGCCACAGTAGCTGATGCCACAGCTGTCCGTAATGGGTATGTTGTATGTGCATATGTTTTCCATGTTTAATCAATAAGGGCAGTGTAGTCTGTGCCAGTGGGTCTAATGTGAATACATTCTGAATGTGCTCTAACCTACTCATCCCTAGATTTCATTCACTGGTGATTGACGTAACCATGGCTTTGGATACGCTCTCTCTGCCCGTGCTGGAGCCATTGACACCGGGCAGATTAATGGACATGACTGTCCTGGCTTTGAGTTGTCTTTACGCTGGTAGGCAGAGCATTCACCGAGTTCTTCTTTTCTGTTGTTGATCTGAGACATGTTGGCAATACTAGCTCAATCACCTAACACAGCCAAAAGCATTTGTTATTTGACCATCAAAAACCTGGAAGGGTTTTTCCTTGTTGTTTATTCATAATATGAATCTTTACTCAGTGATCAAATTACAGTTAAACAAAATGCACGTGTTCAATGCCAAAAATGAACCCTATGCTGTTAATGCATGCATGTGATGATGAATGAAAAAGATGTGTTGACGAGCCTTTTTTTGTGTGTTTAGGTGTGAGCGTGGCCACCTGCATGGCCATACTACAGGTGGGAAGTGGTTTGCAGCTTCGCTCCACATCCACTGGGACTAAAGAGGAGGACTATGAAAACGACGCCGCTACAATAGTCCAGAAATGTGTGAGTTTTATTATGACAATATTTGCGGTGCTTTTGCCAGAGTGAAGAAGTCCTTGTCAAAGGCATGATTTGACTTTGATGAGCCCTGTAATGTGTTTGCACCAGTTGGAGATCTATGAAATGATTGGACAAGCCATCAGCAATTCTCGTCGAGCTGGTGGAGAGGTGAGCACCAGGCCACTCAAGAATAACACAATAAACAGTGCTTTTAATGTGTGTCTGTGTTGTACTTAATGGTTTTGTGTTGTGTTCTGTAGCATTATCAGAACTTCCAGCTGCTTGGCGCGTGGTGCCTTTTAAACAGCCTATACCTGATTCTCAACCTGAGCCCCACGGCCCTGGCAGACAAAGGCAAAGAGAAAGATCCTTTGGCTGCTTTGCGTGTCAGAGATATTGCTGCTCGCACCAAAGATGGCGCTGGCTCTCCGAAGTTGGGTCCTGGCAAAGGGTAAAAGATGATTGGATATGTGATCATGAATATTTCTGATTCTTTTTGACATGATGGAACATGATAAATCCAACAGATAAATTATAACAAGGAATTATTTTAGCATTGTTAATGTCTACAGATTTTATACAAAATGTCGCGTGTGGTTTGAGTCCCCTGTTAATGCATAATCGTCAGCATAGCATCTCACAATGAGTGGCCACAATCAGACATCTGCATTGTCCTTGAATTTATAATCCTGATTTTTTTTTTTTCTTCATTTTTTTTTTTAAAGACACCAAGGATTCGGAGTTTTGTCTGTGATCTTGGCCAACCACGCCATCAAGCTTTTAACGTCACTTTTCCAAGATTTACAAGTTGAGGCCCTGCACAGAGTAAGTTACTGCTCTTCCCTTATACTGCTTGTGTTGTGAATATTCATGCTGAGCACGGATCCATTACCCATTCCTCTCTTCCCCTGCAGGGTTGGGCAAGTGACGGTCCACCTGCTGAGCTCAACATCATGGCACAGAGCACTTCCATCCAGAGAGTCCAAAGGCTCATCGACTCTGTACCTCTGACCAACCTTCTCTTCACCCTTCTGTCCACTGCCTATAAAAAGGTACTGTCAACAATAACTACCATTTCCCCTAACTCGGTGATCATGGCTTATAGAAAGATGTTTGGCCAGATAGAGACAAAGGATGCAGAAAGTTAAGTGACTAGAGCAGTCATGAAGCTGCCTGCGAGTATGACTGATTTTTCAGGTGCATTCCCTTTTGCTTCTATCAGGCTTGTGTTCTCCAGCGGCAGAGAAAAGGCTCAGTCAGCAGTGATGCCAGTGCTTCCACCGATTCCAACACCTACTATGAGGATGACTTCAGCAGTACTGAAGAGGACAGCAGCCAAGGTAAAGAGTCAGCACATATCATTTCAAGTTTGCACAACAAAAAATTATACACCTTCTGTCTTTTTGTCCTAGGCACCTTCTACAATAACCTCAACTCAAACATGTTTTCTTATTCTATTTGAATCGATGATAGAAATAAGTGTTTTAACGTTTCCATTATACCTAACTCAAATACCTGCCGTAAATTGAATTTCACAACATAATTCTGATAGTAGTTACTGACATTTTGGACTGTGGATAAGTGATCTTCTTATGTAGATTCAGTTTATGAATGGCAATGCCCAATATGGATTAATTACATTTTGACACGTTTCTCTGTCTCTCTCCCTTTCCCTCTCCATCGCTCTAGTTAAGTGTATTTTCAGTGCATTAGCAAATTGGAGCTAATAAGAGCTGAGGACCAGTTCATGTCATCAATGTAGTGCTTTATCAATTCTTAAGTGTAAATCTAGGCAGGTACAAAAAGCTAAGTCTCGGCTGGGTTTGGTGTCAGTGCTTGTGTCAGTGTATGGAGCCGCTTGAAAAAAGCCACGAGTCACCTCTATCTGTGGATAGGTTAGTTATGATGTAAGAGCAGTGAGAGGGATAAACACATGCAGCACACTCACAAAAATGTCATTAACATTTTTGTCTAGTCACCCCATATGATAGCGCAGTTGACAGTGTCTACTATCTCAGCAGAGAGAAGACAGGAGAAGACAAGTGCAGCTTGTGTCTCAGGTCAGCAGATTTCTGTCCTCAGGTCAAAAGACTTGGTGTTCACTTCACTGTCCTACACTCATTTTTGTTATTTTATGTCTCACTATGTAGGCTATCAGCTACAGCTACATTAGCTAAGTAAAGAGCCACAGAGGACAAAACTTTGGCAAATTGTCAGTTCTGTGAAAGGTGCCTTTTGTCATAATTGGCTGATAAAAACTGATTTTTGTCAAAGAGGTTCATCTGTGGTTCACTGTACTTGAAAGGATAATACCAGTGGTCTAATTATGTGGGTCCTTAGCACATACATAATAACCCCACTGGGTGTCTAATGGTAACAAACCTATATTTCTGTACCTTCTTATTTTGCCTTTACACTGTACACTTGCCAATGGTAATGCTGTTTAAGGTAAGTTTTTGTACTGTGTATGTATATTCGGGCCCGACCGACATGATCTTTTTTGGCCGATGCCGAAAGAAAGAATTTGAATATTTGAAAGAAAAAAAAATATTACCGATTAATCTGACTATTAATTCTAAAAATACGTACCAAATATATTGTTTTTTTATTTTGTCACTTCCAACAAATACATGAATCACAATTAACATTTGACTATTTTACAAGACTTTGTCCTTCAGTATTTTGGTTTTAAACAGAGCAAAATTAATGGCAAAACATGCAAAAAAGGTCAATAAAAGCATTAAAACTTTGGGAGATTATTTAACTAAAACAAAAATGAATCATTTTTTTTAAACAAGTTTTGAAATATCTCTGATCTTGTACTTGTTTCTGCAAATTGGAAGAAGGTTATTGTATAACTTTACAACCTTAGCAATACAACATAAACAAAAGCTGGACAAACAGCACACGTCGAAATGGCTGTTGTTGTCTCTGGTAGGTTATCGAGAAGATCTGAGGGTTAATTGAAGTCACAGCTCTATTTAGTGGACAAACACTGTAAGAACTCCATTCTGCACCACTCGGACGCTATTCAGCGTGTATGCACTGTTTTATGAGAGACTTGGCAGAACGATTAATCGGGCGGGCCCTAGTATATATAGCTTCTACATCTACTCTTTTTGCCAGACAGTTGTGACTGCATAAAAAGTGTCTTAATGACATATACATGTAACTTTTCTTTGCAAGCAATTTTACCCAGTTTCTTCATTTTTGGTCACAATGTGTTTTTTGAAATGCATGTTGCATTATGTGTCATACATGTCTAAAAATATTGGAAGTATCAAAACAACGTAGAACCCACTTGAAATCAGTGGTATTATTCTTGAATATTACAAAGATGGGCTTGCACTGCGCTTAAGCATACTATGGTGCGTCTCACTGACACCTGACAAGTTGTATTTTTTTCTATGTTGCATGAAAATGTGAATATCTACTTAAAGCTATAGGTTTGCAGTTACTTCGAAACTATTAGTTTTTCTTAACTCTTAAATCCTGAAACTGAGGTTCAGGACTTAATTTCAATAGGCATTGGTGGCCTTTTCAAATGCACAGAGGTATTTCTACTATTCAATTCACAGCCCACCTTCACTGCAGAGTCGCAAGATGGTATACCGTATTTTCCGCGCTGTAACCCGCACCAGATTAAAAGGCACACCTTCAATGAATGGCCCATTTTAAAACTTTGTCCATATATAAAGCGCACCGGAAGGCGCATAGAATAAATAACTCAACGTTGCTCAAACGTTAATGGAATCACAATATAGTAACATTCAATAGTAATAGTGAAAACAATATGTCAATAACTCAACGTTGCTCAAACGTTAATATCACACAACACACAAAATAAACACGTAAAGCTTACTTTAATAAATTAGTCTTCATCCATAAATCCATATTGGTCCATATATAAGGCGCACCGGATTATAAGGCGCACTGTCGGCTTTTGAGAAAATTGGAGGTTTTTAGGTGCGCCTTATAGTGCGGAAAATATGGTAATTAACTGACGTGGAATGGGTTAGGATTCAGTTTCATCACGCTACAATACTGAGATAAGAGATCCCAATTTTTGCTAGTTACCAAATTATCACATGCCTACACTTGCTCACATGAGTTTTGGTGATAATTCCCCAGAGTTTTCAGCTGTAAAGTTTTCATAAAAGTTGCATCGGCCATTGCAGTGAAAGAATAGGAATCCACATGACAAACCTTTACAGAATCTTTGGGCACATCGCTTCACCATTGTGCTTGTTGGAGGTCCATGGCTTGTCGGAACTTTTTTGGTTAAGTTCTATGGCAGCTGATAGAAATTTTATTGATCGATGTTACAATGAAAGTCTCTGGACTCGACAGGGGCGTGATGGACCTTGAATGTTTGCGGACGTGGCTTTGTTACGGGGCAATTTTGTATAATTTATAGTCGTATATTTTTTAACAATTTGGGTGAGACTACATTCAATCATGACCATTAGCCTTTACTACCTGTTTTTACATAATTTATGAATTGAAATAAATTCACATTGAAGGCAAATTCTCTTCAGGCAAGCGCTTACTACTTCCTCCTTTAAGTGGATATTCACCAATAAATGTTCACTTTTACATTTTCTTGTCCACCACTTGCAGTGTTGTAGGCGTCACAAAATAGTTTGACTCCAATACTATTGCATAAGTACCTGGGAAGTCTTAGCAAACTTACTGGCATCTCTATATAAAATGGTCATAGACAAATGTTTTCCATTGCAGATGATGACAGTGAACCCATCCTGGGACTTTGGTTTGAAGAGACTATTTCACCCACCAAAGACAAAGTAGCCCCCCCACCGCCTCCACCACCCCCTCCTCTGGAGACCTCACCCAGACTAAAGAGCCCCAGCAAACAGAATCAAAGCGAGAATGGCAACATTTTGGCGGGCCGTAAAGATCCAGAGCTTGTGAGATGATGATGATGATTATAGTTTCATGAGGTTTGACCTTCACTGCTCAAGTTGTTCATATGTTCTACTTTTTTTGCCCCTACAGTTCCTTAGTTTGGCATCTAGTATTTTGAACTTCATTACCACTTCTATGCTCAAGTCCAGGAACAACTTCATCCGCAACTACCTAAGTGTATCGCTAACAGAGCAACACATGGCAACGTTAGCCAGCATCATCAAAGATATGGACAAATATGTAAATGGTATGCTTTACAAATGCTGCTCTGAACTGAATTTGTTTTATTATGTTTGCTAGTCTACACACGATTTACATTTCTCCTCAGGATCCTCAGATGAGGCCTTCTCTTTAGCTCTATATCACTTCAACCACACCCTAGTAACATCAGACCTGCCGTCACCATCCCTGCAGGTAAGAGGAATACATTTCTATTACTTTAAAGTATTTTTACACACGCCATACATAACAACCTACTTTATGAACAGAACTTATTCCAGGGCGTATGAAGTTCTACCACTGTTGTCTCTTTTCTTAGAACACCCTTCTTCAGCAACTCGGTGTTGCGCCCTTCTCAGAGGGTCCATGGCCCTTATACATTCACCCTCAGTCACTCTCAGTCCTATCCAGGCTTCTTCTCATCTGGCAGCACAAAGCCAGTGTGCAGGGAGAGCCAGATGTGCCTGAGTGTATGAAAGTCTGGGAAAGGTATTGTTCCCTTTAAGTTTTCAGATCCCAACCTTAGACTCATTACTACAAACCAGCAAAGCCTTTGAAACTCCTATTTAACAACATCTACTGACATCAGTTTGATCACTCTCTTTATCTGTCACTCATAGATTTTTGGGAACACTGAAGCAGCACACCATTCAGGGAGCTGTTCACGGAGAGGATGACCTTAACGTGGAGCACCTTCAACTCATGCTTTTGCTCTTCCATAAGTTGTCGGAACGTGGCAGATGGACAGTCCTTACTTTGGTCACCCAGGCAATCACTGACGTGGCAATGAGTAGAGACAGCCAGCTGAAAGCAGTTCCCCTCAACCTGGCTCGCCTGCTGCTGGTTTTTGACTACTTGCTGCGCCACTACTCGAAAGCTCCTTTGTTCCTTTTTGAACAGGTAGATCTTGTAGATATCTCCGAATGAATTGATAGCATTGTGCTTTGTTAAATTCTACTTTTGTATTCCATCCTTAAAGTAGTACTCGTTCCCTATCATTACCTGCTAAAGGCATTCCAAACGATCTTTCAGACAGCTCAGAAACCAGAGCCTATTCGTTTGTTTTTTTAATGCTGCACATGCGCAGGTCCCTCCTCCCCATCCTTCCCTGTTGTTTTCACGCAGCGCTTCCACACTTGCATGCACGCGCGCCATATTTAAAGTGGTCTTCTCAAAGACGTCAAATACAGGCTTTCTTTTGTGAGAACCTTCATCACAACGTTCAGTAGCCATTTTAACTCGGAAGTCAAGCAGGGAATGCTACATCTAAGCCAGAGTATCCAAAATTCACGGGTTTTAATCACAAGTTACGCGCATGCGCAGTACTTGGTGCAGGGACGTGAGCAAGCATAGATGTCAACAAGGAAATAAATAAATAACACATTGATGAGTTAAATGATCAATGCTGCCATTATTCACACCGACAATGATTGGCTGTAGTTTTTCTGGGCACGCACGCACGCACGCACGTACGTACGTACACACACACACACACACACACACACACACACACACACACACACACACACACACACACATATATATATATATATACCTCAGACAGACTGTTATATTAATATACACATATACATATATATAGATAGATATATATATGTGTGTGTGTGTGTGTGTGTGTGTGTGTGTGTGTGTGTGTGTGTGTGTGTGTGTGTGTGTGTGTGTGTGTGTGTGTGTGTGTGTGTGTGTGTGTGTGTGTGTGTGTGTGTGTGTGTGTGTGTGTGTGTGTGTGTATGTGTATATCTATATATATGTATATGTGTATATTAATATAACAGTCTGTCTGAGGTATATGGGGAGAAATTTGAGAAATATTGTAGAATAAATTCTAAATAAGATCCTCTGTAATACCTTTGCTTAATAATTGAAGCATAGTTGGAGATATTTAGCTTCTCCCACTGATGGTTTTTATTTTTAGGTGCAGTACAATCTCCTCACCCCTCCATCAAGTGGGCCAAGCTCTCTCCAAGATGTCAGCAAACGTGGCGGTATTCCACTTTACTATGGCTTTAAGGAAGTGGAGGAGAACTGGGCCAAGCACTGTCCAACTAGTAAGTGCAGGAGGCAAAATCTTTGTACTTGCAAGGCATGTGGTCCATTCAACTAAATGACATCACAAGCATGAGCTAGTTATAGAATACTCAGCTAAGCAAAACTCTTACAGCCTGCTTGATTTCATTTTGAAAATTGTATTCTGCAACAATCTAAAAATACTGGTTTTTCTCCTATTCTAGATTCAAATGTTCAGCCCAAATTTTATTGTGTGTTGTCCCCTGAGGCATCTGAAGATGATATCAGTAGACTAGACACCAAGGTGAGGCCATTGATCTTCCTTATATATTGTTCTTGTGATATGAGAAGAGCCTTTCAACGTGACCCCACACCCCCCTCCCTCCGTTGATAGGTATTTCCAAAGCTGTTCAACGGAGCAGTGAAATATGATGAACTATATGCATGGCTGATCTCACTCCTGGCAGCAGGCTCACAGTTTGACACAGCAAGAAGACAAGAGAACAAGCCCATCACTCCAATGGTGAGAGCAAACCACAAATGCTTACAGATGGGAGTCAAGCATTTCTCACAAATTTTCCGATGTCATCTTTAAGATGCAGATTGTTATGTTACTAGCATGGTAATTATATATCCATGTGATTCAACATTTGGATTCCAACAAAAAAATGTGCAAGAAAACAAGCGCTTTTGCCGTTAATTGACGGTTAAACTATAGACAAAACAAGGGTAGACACTACACGAAAATGTTTCCTCTACGGTTTTACTAAACAACTGTTAACGGCTTTGTACAGGAGGCCTGTTCCCTTCAGTACTTTTTCTTAGTGCTGTGGAGGATCTTAGGAGCTTTACCACCTTCAAAAGCCTACATGGAGCAGCTCAAGTCTGGTTGCGGGGATCCCAGTGAGAGTGACATCCTTCATACGCTGCGGTGGTCTTCACGCCTCAGAGTGTCAACTTACGTGAATTGGATTAAGGTTTGTTGACCAAGTACTTTACAGTGCTAATAAGAGTCAATGACTGAATGTGTGATTTTTCATCCCGTATTCTTTTTGTCATTTGGGCTGCTTGTAATTCTCTTTCCTGTCCATGTCCTCACTGACAGGAGCACTTGGTGAAGCAGGGAATGAAAGCAGACCAAGCAGCCTCTCTGGTTGAAATCACAGCTGCTAAGTGCAGCTCAGTTAAATATGATGTTGAGCTAGCAGAAGAATACATTGCTAGACAGGTAATGTTCACAATCTTAGCACCAACAGCTAACACTTTATGGTCCATTTTTTTCATTTGATTTTCTATGACACTGCAGATATCAACATTCTCCACTATCGACCCAAATGTCATAGTTCCACTCAATCAGCTGCCCTCGCTACAAGCCATCTATACACTGGATGCAGTTATTTCCAAAGTACAGGTCTCCCTGGATGAACATTTGTCCAAGGTTGCCATTGAGACAGACACTCAAAAGTCATCTGAGATCACAAAGAACTTGTTGTCTGCCACGCTGCAGCTTGCTGACGTTTACACAGCCTTTACAAGGTGAGTTTCTCATGGGGAATGTGTATAATTGAAGCAGCTTCAGTTAGGAATGATTAGGATCAATTCCAATAGCAGGCTAAACTTGTTGCTGTAGTTTATTTGGGGGAGGGGGTTAATGTTGAGCCAAGTCTCTCCATGTCAATTACATATTATAGAATAAGAAATTGAAAGCCTTAATTTGTCTCAGGTCTTATCTACTAATGAACATACCAGAGGAAGGGGAAAACAAGCTGTCAGATGCCAAGCTCCAGGGTTATGCTGCTGTGCTGTCCATTGGCTCCACCCGCTGCAAGGCCAATTTGCTGGGTATGTAATGCAACTATTTAGTGCAGCGGTCTTGAACATTGTGTGTTGAGTCGCTCATTAACTGTTTGAAACAAACACGTTCAGGGCAGAATGTTATGCAGAACTTGCCACCAGCTGTACAGACATTATGTGAGACATGGAACAGCATCCATACCAACGAGTTCCCCAACATCGGATCTTGGGTATGTAACCAGAAAGACTACATGATACTATTTACTTGTATCGGAATTTACTGACGACAGTTGATTCTCGCTGTTTGGAGGGGAAAGATTCCGGGCTGCCCCATGAATAGTGAAAATCCTCAAATAACAGGCACCCTTTTTAATTGCATTTGGGAGAGGGTGGGTGGTTGTATTTTAACCCTCCAATTTTTTTTTAAATAAGCAGAGATGTACCCTCAATTGGCTTTTTCCACAGAAAATTGGATTGGCTTCCAGAGAAAAAACAAAATTCTACCTCTGATGTTAATTGTGCTCCTGTATTGCCTTTTGAGGCTCCCAATATAGTATGGAGCATTGTATCACTCTTTTTAATAATTTGAGAAAAATATTCTATCATTTGTGCTACACGTGAAGTCCACTATAATCTTGAATTGTATGGCTAGAATAATTTCTGGTTTCCAGAGTAGTCCAGTGCATGTCATTACAACAATCATTTGACTGATATTTATACTTGCTTTCCCTTTCAGCGAAATGCATTTGCCAACGATACCATTCCATCAGAGAGCTACATTAGTGCCATCCAAGCAGCACACCTGGGAACACTGAGTTGCCAGTCTTTGCCTTTGGCATCGTCTCTCAAACACATTCTGCTGTCTTTGGTTCGCCTCACCGGTGATCTCATTGTGTAAGTGGTAGTCCAGTGCAGACGAGATCTGAATCAGCACCAATTGTGAACTCTACAATAATAGTTTTTGTTGTCCATGTAGCCCGAAGAGATAAATGTACGATATTTGCAGGTTTTCCTTAGTTAATTTTTTCTTGTCTTTTAGCACAGAGGAGGTGAATCCTTCTCAGGTTGTGCGTACACTGCTCCCCCTCCTCCTGGAGAGCAGCACTGAGAGTGTGGCAGAAATCAGCACCACGTCACTAGAGCGCATTCTTGGCCCATCAGAGTCGGATGCCTTTCTGGGCCGCGTCTATGAACGTTTGGTGACCGGATGTTACAACATCATCGCAAATCACTCTGACGCCAACAGGTAGCATTGTCACAATATTAGTATTTCATCCCTCCTGACCGCCCCAGGCAGAGCCGAAAGCATCCATTGTTCCCTTTGCGCATGCACAGGGAACATTAAGTGCTCTCAGCGCCACCTCTTGAGCTTTAATCGCTAATTTAATTTTATTATAGCATCTTGCAGTCTACAAGATGAAACGTTTTTTGCAAGTTTTTTTCCTCTTTATGACAAGAAGCACATTGGTCGTAATGCCTGAACTGGACATTTAGGTTTGCCACTGACAAACAAGAAAACATGCTTCTCTCTGTGCATGCACAGGGAAGATTTAGTACGTACTTTCAGCGGAGCCTCTGGTGGTCATTAGGGATTAAATAGAACTGCAGTTATAGTCATAACTTTAATTTTACAGTTGCCGAAAACTGCATTCGTGTTATATTGTTCACTTATATAATTCTTTGATTAACTCTCGTCATTCCAGTGGTTTGGATGAGTCTGTTCTTGAGGAATGCCTCCAGTACCTTGAAAAACAGCTTGAGAGCGTTCAGGTCCGCAAAGCCATGGAGGAGTTCTTCTCGTTTAGGTATTTAATGACATGCGACGCATTACGGCCCATAAGCACAACTTCATTGCTCACCTTGTTCACTTTTTTGCAGCGGTGAGCTTGTCCAAATTATGATGGCAACAGCCAACGAAAGTCTGTCTGCAAAATTCTGCAACAGAGTGCTGAAATTTTTCACAAAGCTTTTCCAGCTAAGTAAGTCCAGATCATTAGTTATGTTGTTATTATTATTATTGTTATTAGAATTATTGAGCTGTAATCAAAGAGAACATTTGATGATTTAAACTCGCTACTAACATCTACAAATTGCTGCCATTGTCTATACTACTGGTCAGGCCACACAATGGGTGCTATTTTTTGAAAATTACTGACTATAAAGTATTTTGAAAGTGGCTTTCTCTCTCATGATTCAATGCTAATGGTTGAACAAACTTGCTCTTTTGGGGCTCTCTATCATCTCTATTGAATTAAATAAGCCTTAATTAGTCCTGCAATGGTAGAGTGTAAAATGATCAACAGTATGGTAAAAGACATATGTTAAATATTATGTTTGATTAATACATTTACATCACTTGGATGCTTTTTCCCCCCCCCTAGCGGAAAAGAGCCCAAACCCCAGTTTGCTCTGTCTTTGTGGCTCTCTGGCACAGCTGGCTTGTGTGGAACCTTCTCGTCTGCAGTCCTGGCTGACGCGCATGACTGCCACCCCACCCAAGGACTCTGAGCAACTGGAAATTGTGCAAGAAAACCGACAGCTTTTGCAAGTCCTCACCACTCATATAGTGCGAGACAACAGCCAGGTGGGGGAAGGAGTGTGCACTGTCCTCCTGAGTACACTCATCCCCATGGCAACAGACATGCTGGCAAATGGAGATGGGACAGGATTTCCTGAGCTCATGGTCATCATGGCCACTTTAGCCAGTGCTGGACAGGGAGCGGGCCACCTGCAGCTGCACAGGGCGGTTACTGACTGGCTTACAAGATGGTAAGATGTTGCATGTTAATTTGGATGAAATGGGCGAACTTGTGTGAACATGCATATTCTAAACTCATTTTTTTTCCTCTTTGTAGCAAAAAGTACTTAACACAAAAGAATGTTGTGGAAAAAGTGAGCACAAACACATCCCAAGGAAAGGTATGTTTTTTTTTTCCTTTTTTCCAATACTAGCGCATCCTCGCTTGGCTTTAGAATTAATCAAAGTCATTAATTTGTACTCCTTTGATTTTAGCATGCCAGCATGTTGGAATGCTCCTGTCACATCATCTCCTACCTTGCTGATGTGATGAATGCCTTGAGACAAAGCAATGGTCAAGGTAGCTCGACATTACTCGTGGAGGGCGAAGAGAAGGCCATGGAGGTGGACTCGGACTGGGTGGAGGAGCTAGCTGTAGAGGAAGATGATTCCCAAGCAGAAGATTCTGTGAGACTTTATTTTTATGTGCATGCCTTTCTCAAAAGGGGACATAATTGGCTTCATGTCACAGTACTTACAAGCTCAAATGTTCTGCGAATTATTAGTAATGTACATCGGAAAAAGCTGATTAATGTCCATTGTTGCCGCACTTTAGGAAAACACTTGTTAGTCTGCTCCTGTTCATAAATATCTACACATGAAAACTGATCAATTGACGCACTTTCCAGTGGTAATGTGTATAATACAATTTGTCATTAACTCACAGGATGAAGACTCTCTCTGCAACAAACTCTGTACCTTCACCATAACTCAGAAAGAATTCATGAACCAGCACTGGTAAAGAAAAGTTCATTAGTTATTTAATGCTGCATGATTCTGCTTTTAATTTGCAGATGGTTCAAAATTTGTCCACACTGTTTCTTACACTTGAAAGGGATTTATCCCATAAAAACCTACTCTGTCAACACAGAGATAATGCCTTGAAGCAATTCTTAGTGTTGTGATTACATAAATTATAGTCTGTAATGAAGGAAAGAAGATTTGACACAAGCGTCATAAAAGGATCAGCAACAGCCGGTGTTACAAAGGCATAACTATGAACGCAAGTGGCATTGTCAGGACTAAAAGTGTCGCATTTCATTTTATAGGTACCACTGTCACACCTGTAAGATGGTAGATGGGGTAGGTGTATGCACTGTATGCGCCAAGGTCTGTCATAAAGACCATGAGATCTCCTATGCCAAATACGGCTCGTTCTTCTGTGACTGCGGTGCCAAAGAGGATGGCAGCTGCCAGGTGAGACCGAATACCTCAGGTCATCATGGGAAGAGAACAACAGCGGTAACTTTGGCTTGCAAGTCATTCCACCATTGACTTCCATCCAGTCATTTCATTTGGTCAGGGCTCTATAGCTAGTCCGCACATGCCCAGTAATAGTTGACAGAAATCATGTTGCATTGCATAGTTCATGTACAAGAGGCCAGTTTTCCTAGTTAATCCTAACTGACTGCTTTGGTGTAGTTTGCATGCAACCACATCAACCACATGTTATGTTTCAGTAGCAAAGTATATGATTATTGCATTATTTGTTTCAGTATTTCTAATGTAGCTACTTGTAAAATCTGAAAGTGATGGTGTAATATACTTGCATGCCACATTTTAATTGGTTATTGTGCCAATGTTTCCAGTCCTGTTATTCTTTGATTCAGTAAAGATAGCCTTTCTTTAGTAAAATAATCCTTGGCATTTTTAGGAAGCGATATTCAGAGAAACAATTTTCTCCAAATTTTAAAAGTAGATAATGTGATGGATTATGTTGGTGTTTGCCCTTTCGCCTTTCTCACTTGTTCATATTGTGTTGCGTCACCAACAGGCATTGGTGAAGCGCAGCCCAAGCAGTGGCATGGGATCCACTCTTAAGGAGTCTTCAGCCTTCCAGAGCGAACTGCGCATGCCCGAGAACGCAAGCCGCCACCAGAATGCCTCGCCTTCTGAAAAAGGCAAAGTGACGATTTGCGATGGCAAGCCCGGCGATGAGGAAAGACCAAAGAAGAGCAGTGTGTGCAAGAGTATTGAGGGCTGCCAGGAAGAGCTGCTTTCACAAGTGGTGAGGAAAATAATGGACTAGCTGGATTTATCACCAATGAACTTTTTTTAATCTGATGGCTTGCTTGATTACGTTGATGGTGTTTCAGAAATCAATGTTGGTAGTTTGGTTGTGCAATTCCATTTTAGACAGATGGGCAACTACTGCAGAGCGTGTGAACAAACAATAAATGGTCAATTTTACATGTAGTCCTCTTTGATGTCTTCCAACAGAATGCATCGTCTACTGCTTCCGTCATATTGGAGATGCTCATGTTTCTAATGGAAGCCATTCAGAATAATTTCCAGCAGGCATCGGCTGTAGGGAGCAGCAGCCGGGCACAGCAAGCCCTCAATGAGCTTCATACTCAGGACAAAAGTGTGGATATGACAGATCAGCTAATGGTAGGATCATCTCTTTTGGTATTTTTGTTGTTGTTGTGATGTTTCTTTTGTGAGCGTCAGTCATTGATATCACATGATGTGCTCTTCAGTTTCTCATTGTCCCACTTTGTGTTCAGGTACCCACTCTTGGCTCTCAGGAAGGGGCTTTTGAGAATGTGAGGATGAACTATAGTGGCGACCAGGGCCAAACAATCCGCCAGCTTATTAGTGCTCATGTGCTGAGACGTGTTGCCATGTGTGTTCTGTCATCACCTCATGGCCGTCGACAACACCTTGCAGTCAGCCATGAAAAGGGAAAGGTGAGCCTCATTAGTGGTAGACTTCAGCAGGCTTTAACTGCTTATGATGGATGATTATTTCTTATGATGAATTCTCACATATAGTTTAACACTAACATAGCTGTTCTGAATGCATGAGTAGCATTTAATAAATAAAACATTCCAAAGTCTTTCAGCATGCATACTTAATAGTGTGATTTGTGTCTATCGCAGATAACGGTTTTGCAGCTGTCCACCCTTTTGAAGCAAGCTGACTCAAGCAAGAGAAAGCTGACACTCACCCGTCTGGCCTCTGCCCCAGTCCCTTTCACTGTCCTCAGTCTCACAGGCAACCCTTGTAATGAAGATTACTTGGCTGTGTGTGGCCTCAAGGTAGGTTAAGCACAATAATTATCTCCATACATCATATTCATTCAAGTAAGGGGAACAAACCAAAAGGTTGATGGGCTCTCATTTGCTCTCTCTCAGGACTGCCATGTGCTCACCTTCAGCAGCACAGGCTCTGTGTCTGACCATCTGGTGCTGCACCCACAACTTGCAACTGGAAACTTCATCATCAAAGCCATTTGGTTGCCAGGCTCCCAAACAGAGCTAGCAATCATCACTGCTGATTTTGTTAAGGTACATATGACAAGAAAAATATATGTACCGGAACCTCCAAGGCACATTAAGATTAAAATGTTTTGTATTTGATGCCCCCCCCTCCCAGATTTACGACTTGTCTGTTGATGCTTTGAGCCCCATGTACTACTTCCTACTCCCAAGTTCTAAGATTCGTGATGCTACCTTCCTTTTCAACGAAGAGGGAAAGAACATCATTGTCATAATGTCTTCAGCGGGTTACATATATACCCAGGTCATGGATGAATCCAGCAGTGCTCAACATGGCCCTTTTTATGTCACAAATGTCTTAGAGATAAGCCATGAAGACTTGAAGGTAAGACAACTAAGATGTTCAAAAGCCAAAGATACTTATAGTGGACGTTTGCCATTCTCAAACTTCTAGCAAGACTTAAATGTAGGCTCACTTCATGAATGATCTTTGTTTTTGTCTTTATTTTTTTTATTTTAGGATAGCAACGGTCAGGTTGCTGGAGGAGGGGTGTCGGTCTACTACTCCCATGTGCTACAATTGCTTTTCTTCAGCTACAGCCAGGGAAAATCCTTTGCTGCCACAGTGAGTCGCAGCACCACTGATGTTCAGCAACTCTTCCCCATCAATGTCAAAGGGTATGGCTACTTTATCCACGAATTACAATTTTTCTGTTGTTTGAGCAAGGAAAGTGGTGTTGACTAGTTGTTGCCCCTTTGTAGTTCCAATGGCAGCAGCAGTAAAATGTCACCAGCCCTTTGCCAGTGGTCCGAAGTCATGAACCACCCAGGGCTAGTCTGTTGTGTGCAACAGACAACAGGCATTCCACTGGTTATTATGGTTAAGCCTGACACTTTCCTCATTCAAGAAATTAAAACTCTGCCTGCCAAAGCCAAGGTAAGGGCCACTGGAACACGTGCTTTACTAATGGGGTAAATAGTACCGTATGTCAGTAGATAGCTGTCAAAATCACCTCCTGGCTTAATTAATCTATTTCCAAATTTTTCTTTGTTTTCTCTGCTTCTAGATTCAAGACATGGTGGCAATTCGACACACTGCCAGTAATGAGCAACAGCGCACAACCATGATTCTTCTCTGCGAAGACGGAAGCCTGCGAATCTACATGGCCAATGTGGACAACACCTCGTACTGGCTACAGCCCTCACTACAACCCAGCTGTGGCATCAATATCATGAAGCCTGTGCGTAAGCGCAAAGCCGCTGCGACCGGTGAGTGTGTACAATTATTTTATCTATACCAGAGTAAGGCAGTCACGTTCTTCAAAATTTAATCTACATTTATATTCATAAATTGTGTATGTGTCCTTAGCAACCCGAACCTCCAGTCAGGTGACATTCCCAGTAGATTTCTTTGAACACAACCAGCAGCTGACAGAGGTGGAGTTTGGAGGCAATGATTTGCTGCAGGTCTACAACGGACAGCAGATTAAACACAGACTCAACTCTACTGGGATGTATGTGGCTAATACAAAGGTAGGCTGTGTGAGTCCAAGATATGCTATCATCCGGGAAAGAATTAAGATACAAGTTTTCACTCCCCCCCCTCCCCCCCACTTAGCCTGGGGGATTTACAGTGGAAGCAGTCAACAGCAACAGTTCAATGGTGATGACAGGCATGCGTGTGCAGGTCGGCACTCAAGCAATTGAGAGAGCCCCCTCCTATGTGGAGGTTTTTGGTCGCACCATGCAGATAAATCTTACAAGGGCACGCTGGTTTGACTTTCCTTTCACCAGAGAAGAGGCACTACAGGCTGACAAGAAGCTGTCCATTTTCAGTAAGCGCATTACTGCAATTTCTCTTATAACTTGCATGTGATTTGAGAAGTTGATTAGGTGTGTTTGTGTGGGAGGGGGGCGTACTCCAAACCTGTAATTGCTTTATTTGCAGACTTACATTCTATTTGACTTCCTTTGTCATGTCAGTTGGTGCATCGGTTGACCCGGCTGGAGTCACCATGTTGGATTCAATCAAAATCTATGGCAAAACAAAAGAACAGTTTGGTTGGCCTGAGGAACCGCCAGAGGACTTCTCGTCCACCTCTGTAAACAATGTCTGCAGTCCCAACCTTAACCAGGCCGGTGGCACTGCTGATGCAGATGTCGTCACACCATCTACAACCAATGGTACAGTGCTGGAGAGGTACGGCTTTCAATTTATTAGATTGTATATTTTGTTTATGAGTCAATCAAATTGATGTATTTCCTGTTTGGTTTAGGCCTAGTTTTATCTCTACTTTGAAGACGGCCTGTAACCATTTAATCAAACAATGGCAATATTCATTTTTAATTTATATCAATTTTTATAATCAAGGCTTATTTGACAAAGGTTTTTTTGCTTGTATGGTATTTTTTGCCCAAATTATTTAGTAGCTGTAATAATGGTTATGTACCATGTACATTTTCCATTTGGCTTTCCATGAGTCTAACCTTTAGCTTTTTTTATGTATTGGTGGTGGGCTTTTTCTTTCAGTAAGTTTGTGCATGGCTACAGCCGTCATCTTTTTGCATGCTTTATTTGTTTTTACCAGTCATTTAATTTCACTCGTTTCTTTCTGTGATCCTCACACTTTTTTGTTCTTTTTTCTTTTGCTCCCAATTATACAATAAAAAGTTGTGAAACTGAGTCCTTATCCACCTTGGACCGGTTAGTAACAGCCCTTTCTCTGCTTGTTTTGTTGTATGTTTTCGTGCATGTGTGCCTGTTTGTATGTCTATGCCTGAGACTATGAAAATGCCACACTGGCCATCTTTTTCTGTTAACATTCTTGCAGTGTGATATACCTTTTGAAATTTAGAGTAGTTTGACTTGTGCACTTGAATTTTTGGGTGAACTCAAAACTAGTGGTGGAGCTGACTTTTGCCTTTAATTGCAGGCTAGTGGTCAGTGCTCTTGAAGCGCTGGAAAGCTGCTTTGCTGTCGGTTCCTCTAATGAAAAGGTACATCAAGTAGGATTTGGAATGCCATATTACAGTAGTGAAACACTGAAATGAAACTTCACCATACCTCTCTTTGAATTGCCTTAATCACAAATGACTGTATGCAGGAAAAAAACAAGTCTGCTGCACTAGAGCTGGCCACTCTGCTCCTATCAATGCCAACTCCAGCAGGTGTGCAGCATCAGACAAAGGGACTTCTTGCCAGCCTTCACACCAGTCGTACTGCTTATCACAACCACAAGGTAGAGGAAACATCGTGATCAACGTGTTCAAAGATTTGTTGCTTAAAGCGTTAAATCACTGTTACATTGAAGCTGTTAGTCTGCCTGTCTGACAAATTTACATTATATTTGCAATAAGTTAACAGATTTTCCTAACGCAAAGTAACGGGGTTTTTTTTCATGTTGAGCTTGACAGAAAATTATATCTCTGCTTAGGGATAGTGGTTGGCAATCTCTGACATGCTGAAATAAAGTAGTAAGCCTCTAGCTTTTCTCTGTGCTCCCCAGGATCAGTCCCTGCTGAGTAATGCGGTGCAATGTCTGAACAGCTGCACTCGCGAGGGCAAAGAACTTGACCCTGATGTGTTCCAAAGGCTTGTGATCACTGCTCGCTCCATTGCAATCATGAGGCCCAATAATTTGGTGCATTTCACAGAATCCAAGTTACTTCCACTTGACACTGGTGAGAGGCAATTAAATTGATGCTCCAGTTGCACAAGTATTTTATGAGTATATGGAAAAATTACTTGTTTTGTATTTATCCAGACATGACAGATGATGGGCAAAAGTATGTGGAAGGCGAAAGCCATTATTTCATCACACAACTAATGAGTAACTTTTGGAAGCTACACTCCTTGAAACCTAAGAATGCTTTTCTTGCTCCTGCATGCCTGCCCGGTAAGTGCACCATTTATCTGTGAGGGGCAGCAAGTTGTATTTTTTAGCATTTAAAACAATAAGCAATGGGCAACCCAATCTATGGTTGTGTATCTTCCTCTGCCTCCAAAGGACTCACTCATGTGGAGGCAACAGTAAATGCCCTGGTGGACATCATCCATGCATATTGCACCTGTGAGCTCGATTACATCAATGTGGCCTCCAAAATCTACATGCAAATGTTGCTCTGCCCTGTAAGTACATGACCAAGTTAATATTATTCTCGCTCTCACTGTGTGTGACAAAAAAAAAAAAAAAGAAAAGAAAGAAAGAAAAAAATATATACATTTGATTTCAGGACACAGCAGTGAGCTTTGCTTGTAAGCAGGCACTGATCAGAGTGCTTCGACCACGAAATAAGCGTCGCCATGTTACCCTCCCATCTCCTCCACGCTCCAACACACCCATAGGTTTGTTTTCACAAGCTTTATGTAATGATGTATGGATATATTACAAAATACTGTCAGATCAGAAAAAAAATTCTTTGCCGTAAAAATTTCTGGGTGTTTTTTTTTTCATTTATTTATTTATTTATTTATTTTATCAGGGGACAAAGATGATGATGACGATGATGATGCAGAAGACAAAATGCAATCATCTGTGCTTACTAGTGGAGAAGAGGTTAGACCGGAGAGTCAGGAGCAAAATGAAGTGGATCATGGCGACTTTGAGATGGTGGTGAGAAAATGTATTGATTTATTCTGACGATTACCGTAATTGCCGGACTATAAGGCGCACAGGATTATAAGACGCACCAGCTAAAATTCAGGGATATTTCAGTTTTTTTCTTACATAAGCCGCATCGGTCTATAAGCCGCACGTGCACACGAGTTTTTTACAAAGAAAGACAGTACATAGAAAGCCTTTATAACGTTTTAATAACATACTTGAACATGTCTTTCTAAACATTGCCTGTGACGCAGCAGTAGTACCGCAGCAACGCGGAAGTGTGCACGTGAGTTATTAGCAAAGAAAGACTGGACACAGAAAGTTTTTTTAAAGCTTTAATAACATACCTTAACATTTCTTTCCAAACACTGCCTGTGACGCAGCAGTAATACCACAGCAACACGGAAGTAACACAGCAAAGTCACTGAGACGCGGCGGTAACACAGCAGCAACACGGTAGCACAGCACTAACAGGGCTGGTTAAAAAAAAACATACCAGTAAAAGTAAAAAAAGAGCCGTCTTCATCTTCCTCCTGTGCACTGAAGCCATCGAAGTCTTCCTCCTTAGTGTCCGATTGGAATAGCGTTAGATATCCTTCGCCTCACACTTTCTCAGTCTCTCTTTCGTCGTCGGTTTTATGCATTTCTTCGAGTGTGAAAAGGGTCTGTTCATGCTAATCTTATTCATGCACAAAGCGCTAAATTACATTAAACTAGCGAGCGACACGTATAGCTTAAAAGGGGCATCATATGCATTTCTTTTGTCCCCTGTAATGACGGTTTGTGTATAAAAGCTTCCTGTCTTTGTGTGAATGCGGGTGTGTGCGTGATGCGCGAAATGTAAACACAAACTGGCACGTCTTCTTCGGCGCATTATCTCTTCTTCGTCTGTCTCGCTCTTGCTTCCTGCTAGAGCGCCCCCTGGAGACCGGAGGCCATAAAAATCCATAAGTACGCTCCAGAGTAGACACAAGATAATGTCAGCAACATCGACTGCCTTTGGCTTAAAAGCGGCATCATATGCATTTCTTTTGTCCCCCATGAAGACGGTTTGTGTATAAAGGCTTCCTTTCAGTAATGTCCGTCTTGATCGCGTTCTGCGTGATGCGCGAAATGTAAACACAAACTAGCGCGTCTTCTTTGGCGCATTATCTCTTCTTCGCCTGTCTCGCTCTTGCTTAATGCGAGAGCGCCCCCTGGAGGCCGTAAAAATCCATAAGTGCGCCGCCGTTTAAGGTTCAAAGTAACCTTCTGAATAAAATGTTATATAATGTAATAATGTTCACTGTTTGCATTCTTCAGTCAGAATCAATGGTCCTAGAGACATCAGAGAATCTAAACAATGGAAATCCATCCCCCCTGGAAGCATTGCTGGCTGGAGCTGAGGGTTTCCCCCCCATGCTTGACATCCCTCCCGATGCTGATGATGAAACAATGGTAGAGCTAGCGATTGCGCTCAGCCTTCAGCAGGATCAACAAGGTTAGTAGGGGAAAAAAAAGGTTTGGAAGATTGATTTCAGTTTATTTGGCTTGTAGTGTAAATATTCATGGGTATCTTTTATGTAATATTTTTAGGGAGTAGTAGCAGTGCCCTTGGCCTTCAGAGCCTTGGTCTGTCTGGTCAAGCCCCAAGCTCCTCGTCACTGGATGCGGGCACACTGTCAGACACCACTGCATCAGGTAATAGGAATACCTTTTGTGGTGTCTGCACATTTCAGTTTCTAGATTGGCAAATGTTGATTGATTGTGGTGGTCTGACACGAGTAGCCTAATTTTAAGAAAGCTTTTGGAGTGTTTGACTCTGTGATAGATGCTTTGGATTGTTATGACTTAAGGTATGGATTCTTCTTGTACCCTGGCCCAGATGACTGCAGTTTATTTGCTATTACAACTATTGGTATGATTTCAGCCCCAGCATCTGATGACGAAGGCAGTACTGCTGCTACTGATGGCTCCACACTTCGGACCTCCCCAGCTGAGCATGGCGGCAGTGTGGGCTCCGAGAGTGGAGGTTCTGCTATCGATTCTGTTGCAGGGGAGCACAGTGGTGGGTGTTTGATTATAGGGGAGAACTACATATGTGTAATTTCTAAACCATACTTAGGTTCAGAGGTTGAAAAGATGTTCACATTTTGTAGTGTGCTTAAATGTAAAAATCCAGATACTTGTAAATGATTGTAAATGAATGAAAATGATTGATAAGGTAATACTGATAGTGCTCCCAGTCAGTTGAGAAAAAAAAAGTAGCTGGCTTTGGGCCATGCTTTTATACGATAAAAGCAATGTGGACCCCCCAGCTTGGCTCCCACTGTGAACTCACTAACGCTTCAACTTCATTTACATAGCTCCTGAAACAAAAGGATGTATACCTCGTGGTGTATGAATCCGTAGTAGATTTCTCAGGGGAGCAAGAGAGCAGCCATATGCTTTATCAGATTGGCAGGTGGTTGAGAGTTTATTCCCTATTGTTGCAGTGTCTTTCAACTGAAAAGATGGACCTTACTTGTATGTATTTTTTAAGATGGGCAATCTTAATCAGTGTGTTTTTTAGACTGGGACAAGGCACAAAGCATTTCAAGCAGTCAAAATTGTTTGTCTTCATTTATTATTTACTTTTTTATGCTTTTCAATTCCAAAGAGGTAAAAGATTAAAATTAAAGGAGTAGAAACTGTTTTCAAAATTAGGGAGAATATAGTGCTCAGAAAATAATCAGAAAAATAAAATCTTCAGGAAGTATAAAATCAGATGCCTTGAAATCTTAAGTATATTGACAATACAATCCCATCAATGCTTAAATGTATGTTTTTTGCTTCCTTTTCTCTCGGCAGTGTCAGGACGCAGCAGTGCTTATGGGGATACAACAGTGGAGGGCCAGCCTGCAGGTCCAGGCAGTGTTAGCTCCAGCACTGGTGCAATCAGCACCACCACAGCCCAACAAGAAGGTGAAGGCTCAGAGGGAGAAGGAGAGACTGAGGGAGACATCCACAGAAGCAACAGGTCAGATCTCAACAGTCTGGTCTAAACTCTTTGTTGGTCAACTTGTATATACTGACAAAATTTGACTCTTACTTTGTCAATAGGCTTCACATGGTTCGTCTTATGTTACTGGAACGCTTGCTGCAGCAACTCTCTCAGCTCCACAACGTTGGTGGCGTTCAAGCCATTCCATACATGCAAGTTATCCTTATGCTGACCTCTGACCTTGACGGGGAGGATGAAAAGGATAAGGGTGCCTTGGATGATCTGCTTGCGCAGCTTATTGCAGAGCTCGCCATGCATAAGAAGGTAATTGCGGTCTATTCATAACAAATCATCTTACATGTGCTTGTTTAGCTCAACCTGCCTCTTCTCGCTGTAGGATGTTTCAAAAAAGAATGATCGCTGCCCTATGAATGAAGTACACTTGGTCATCATGAGACTGCTCAGCGTTTTCATGTCTCGAACCAAATCCGGTTCTAAATCTTCCTCTGAGGTACATTATTATTGAAGGGTTCTTAAAAAATACTTGGAACATTAAAAAAAATCTCATGGCACACCACTAAGCAAATGTCACAAAATTATAAACTCACCAAATTGTGTGGTGTGTACGTGCGTGGCATGACTTATTCTGTGTTATGAATAACAACAGGTGGATACACAAGTTCATTTTTTAAAAATAATTTTTTTGGGGGTCAAATTAATTTTGTATAAACCCTTGTTTCTGCGAGTGACTCATGCTGTTTGCTAAATTTGTTTCTTCCAGTCATCTTCACTGATTTCCAATGCTACAGCGTCTGCCTTGCTCAGCCTGGGTGCCATTGACTACTGTCTCCATGTGCTCAAATCCCTTCTGGAGTTCTGGAAGAGCCAGCAGGGTGAAGAAGAACCTGTGACCACGAGCCAACTCCTTCGCCCGCACACATCTTCCTCTCCGCCAGACATGAGCCCCTTTTTCCTCCGCCAGTATGTCAAGGTATATGTCCTGAAATCAGGTGACAGCATGTCATATAGACTAAAAGTGACAAGGAAGTGTAGAACTAACTGAGTTGCTTTTGTGATTAGGGACATGCAGCCGATGTGTTTGAAGCCTATTCGCAGCTGCTCACTGAAATGGTGCTCCGACTGCCCTATCAAATCAAAAAGATAGTTGACACCAACCCACGCATCCCACCTCCTGTCTTTGATCATTCCTGGTTCTACTATCTGTCTGAAGTAAGATTCTGGCATACTTGTGTCATTTTCTGTTTCAGAAAATTGTAAAAAGAGAATCAAAAATGATCATCTCTCTTTCCAGTATTTGATGATCCAACAGACCCCATTTGTCAGGAGGCAAGTTAGAAAGCTGCTGCTGTTTATCTGCGGCTCCAAGGAAAAGTATCGTCAGCTGCGGGATCTGCACACTCTTGATTCTCACGTGCGCAGCATCAAAAAGCTTCTCGAGGAACAGGGTGTCTTCCTCCGGGCGGGTATTGTTACAGCTTCATCTGGCTCAGCGCTGCAGTATGACACACTCATCAACCTGGTGAGTGTAATTTGGTGCATGCTGACAGCATTTTTTATGGTTTTGGTGCTCGCCAACATTACCTTTGTTTCTGGCAATGCAGATGGAGCATCTGAAAGCTTGTGCTGAAATTGCAACTCAGAGGACAATCAATTGGCAGAAGTTCTGTGTGAAAGATGACTGTAAGTAAATTCCGATTCCCTTTTTTTATTTATTAATAGAAGTGTAAGAACTTTACTGGTGTCTTTATCATCGTGACTCTCCTTTCCCATGTACTTTTTTCTTCTCTGCAGCTGTGTTGTACTTCCTGCTTCAAGTCAGCTTCCTTGTAGACGAGGGTGTTTCCCCAGTCCTTTTGCAATTGCTCTCGTGTGCGCTGTGTGGCAGTAAGGTGCTGGCCAACTCCTCCTCACTCTCAGGGGGGTCAAGCAGCGGACAGGGAGGAACTTCGCAGTCCTCTCAGAGCAAGTCCTCTAGTAAAAAGAGTAAAAAAGAAGATAAAGAGAAGGACAAAGAGGGTGAGGCAATGGTGCAAGCCTTGTTGTGTACAGATGAGTTATTCTTTAGTTGCAGATGATGGATGCTATTGAATGGAATGTGGGCTTTTTTGTCTGTGTCCTGATCATAGGGGATGGCGTTGGGAGCCAGGAGGATCAGTTGTGCATGGCTTTGGTCAGTCAGCTCAACAAGTTTGCAGACAAGGAGACACTCATCCAGTTTTTGCGCTGCTTCCTGCTTGAGTCCAACTCATCAGCGGTGCGCTGGCAAGCCCACTGCTTGGCATTACATATCTACAGGTACTCTCTTTTTTTTTTTTTTTTTTTCCAAGTACATTTTTACGTTTAGGCTTAGCGCAGTCCAACACTCAAAATCATATTCATGCAATAACAGGAACAGTGTATACTAAAAAGAGAATAGGTGCTTAATCCTTCAAATATTATTGAATATGTCATTATAATCCCCAAATGTATGCATTTCTCACTAGGAACTCAAGTAAATCTCAGCAGGAGTTGCTATTGGAGCTCACTTGGGCCATCTGGCCAGAGCTTCCAGCATATGGCCGCAAAGCTGCACAGTTTGTTGACCTTCTCGGGTACTTCTCACTCAAGACCCCGCAGACAGAGAAAAAAGTAAATAACACAGACTTAAGAATCTCTATTCTGTATTGTCATTTGAGTGGAATGAATTTTTGTTGTTATCCTTTGACAGTTATTTGGTTGCTTCTTGTTTGCCATAAGTACTAACCACACATGACAATTGTACTCGGTTATTCATGAACCTCATTGGTTTGTTTCCTTTTCTTTTAGCTGAAGGAGTATTCCCAGAAGGCTGTTGAAATCCTGAGAACACAGAACCATATCCTGACAAATCACCCAAACTCCAACATCTACAAGTATGTTTAATGAGCCATGCTGCCTGTTGTTTGTACTGCTGATTTGTGGACATTCATTTCTGCTTTCTTTTACAGCACTCTGTCAGGTCTGGTGGAGTTTGATGGCTTTTACCTGGAAAGTGACCCCTGCTTGGTGTGTAATAATCCAGAGGTTCCCTTTTCGGTATGTATAGCAATATCTTAATCGACTCCGGAAAAAAAATATTAATCCTAAACATTGTTAAAAATATTTTTTTCTATTTGCCCTAAAGAATATCAAACTGTCATCTATCAAAGTGGACACCCGCTACACCACCACACAACAGGTTGTCAAGCTTATTGGCAGCCATACCATTAGCAAGGTTACTGTAAAGATCGGCGACCTCAAACGCACCAAAATGGTCCGGACTATCAACCTCTACTACAACAACAGGACTGTGCAAGCTATTGTGGAGCTGAAGAACAAGTGTGTTTTAATTTTCTTTTCTTTTTTTTTTTTCCTTCCATCCTGGCTTACTTTCCCCTGGGTCAGAATGCACAAAATGTTAATGTTTGTCATTTTCAGGCCTGCTCGTTGGCATAAAGCCAAGAAAGTTCAACTGACCCCAGGTCAAACGGAAGTAAAAATTGACCTGCCCTTACCCATTGTCGCATCCAACCTGATGATTGAGTTCTCTGACTTTTATGAGAACTACCAAGCCTCCACTGAGACACTGCAGTGCCCACGATGCAGTGCCTCTGTGCCTGCCAATCCTGGAGTGTGTGGCAATTGTGGTGAGAATGTCTATCAGTGCCACAAGTGCAGGTCAGCAACACACTTCCTTAGCCAATTTAACAGTACAGGTACTCACTCAACTATGACAAAGTTGTACATCATATTTAAATATGATGCCATGTTTTATTTTTTTTTTCAAAACAGGTCTATCAACTATGATGAAAAGGACCCCTTCCTGTGCAATGCCTGCGGTTTCTGCAAATATGCCAGATTTGACTTCATGCTTTATGCCAAACCATGCTGTGCTGTGGATCCTATTGAGAATGAAGAAGACAGGAAAAAAGCAAGCAACTGTTTATTCATACTTCAAAACTTTATTTGAAGTTCTATTGCTCAAAAGTTCATTTGCTCTCTAAAGACTATGTATGACCATGTATTTTAAAACTTATTTTTACTCCTTGCAGGCTGTGACAAACATCAACACCCTTCTGGAAAAAGCTGATCGTGTCTATCACCAGCTCATGGGTCATCGGCCCCAGCTGGAGAGCCTTTTGTCTAAAGTCAATGAGGCGGCACCAGAAAAGCCCCAGGTAAGGCTTGGAGTGTATTTATTATGCAGTGAATGTTGCAGAATTTGAAACACGGGTGACAACCTTCCTTCCACAGGATGACACCGGAGCTGCTGCAGGTCTTGGAACATCTTCTGCCAATGTGAACAGATACATTCAGCAGCTGGCTCAGGAATACAGTGGAGACTGCAAAACATCATTTGACGAACTCTCCAAAATTATACAGGTTAGAAACTAAGGACCTGTGGCCTCTCCACATGCTGGAGCATTTTCATGATTATCTTTCTATTTACAAAAATTATGGGTCTGGTGTTTAACACCCCCCCCCCCCCCCCCCCCCCCTCTCTCTCTCTCTTTCTCGCTACACACGCACACACAGAAAGTGCTGGCATCTCGCAAAGAGCTGCTTGAGTATGATCTTCAGCAGCGTGAGGCTGCCACCAAATCCTCCCGAAGCAGCAGCAGCCACCAGCCGACCTTTACGGCCAGCCAGTACCGTGCCCTCTCTGTGCTGGGCTGTGGCCACACCTCCTCCAACAAGTGTTACGGCTGTGCCTCAGCAGTCACAGGTCATTGTATCACTCTACTGCGTGCGCTGGCCACCAACCCGGCCCTCCGGCAGATCCTTGTCCTTCAGGGGCTCATCCGTGAGCTTTTTGAGTACAACTTGCGACGCGGTACTGCAGCCATGAGAGAGGAAGTACGCCAGCTAATTTGTTTACTTACCAGGTACAGTGCTGCTCTAGATCCTATTGTAGTTAAATATAACATGTTTTTAGTGCACGACCCTTAACCTGACACTCATGGCTTGTTTGATGAAACCATATAAACTTCATTTGATCATTTGTCCGTTTTGTAGCAGTTCTGTTCAAGTAATCATTTGTTTCTTATTATTGCATTTTTAGAGATCACCCAGAAGCCACGCAGCAGATGAATGACCTTATTATTGCCAAAGTTTCGGCAGCACTCAAAGGTCACTGGGCCAATCCTGACCTGGTATGTGTGATTCTCATCTGCTTGTTCAAAGCCATGCATCCGTGTCTTTCTTTTGTGTACAGTATTGAAGCAGTGATACATTTATTACAGCACAAACACTACTGGGGCAGTGTAAATTTGACAATGTGTTTTTTTAACAGGTTAGTAATCTGCAGTATGAAATGCTGCTGTTAACTGACTCAATTTCAAAAGAGGGAGGATGCTGGGAGTTACGGCTGCGCTGTGGTAAGTGGCTGTATTAGCAAATAGATTTGAGTCCTATTTATGCATAAATATTAGGTCAGCACTCACCTACCTTGCAGTCAACATCTTTTATACCATTTCTAATCTAGAATGTCTAATTGTGTGTTTTTTCTGTGCTCCCCCCCCTGCAGCCCTTAGTCTTTTTCTCATGTCAGTTAACATTAAGACGCCTGTCGTTGTGGAGAACATCACTCTCATGTGCCTAAAAATCCTGCAGAAGCTGATCAAACCCCCTGCCCCCACCAGCAAGAAGAACAAGGTGGATATTGCGTGTTGAGGCTTTGCATTTGCTTTGGGGTTCAATTTAATATGTGCTGATTAGGATACTGGGATGCAACTAGCTGAAAAGTTGGTGTAAAACCAAGTAGAAAACTCAGTTTGCAAGATGTATCATTACGGCAATTGCACAATATTAAAAAAAAAAAAAAAAAGTCATTTCAAAGTATGTCAACTCTTGAAGTACTTTTTGATCAGGTCAGGTCCTAACCAACTATCTGTTGTTTAAAGGATGCTGCCACTGAATCCCTGACCACCGTTAGGCCCTACAGTAATGAAATCCACGCTCAAGCCCAAATGTGGCTCAAGAAAGATCCCAAAGCGTCATATGAGACCTGGAAAAAATGCCTCCCTGCAAGATGTAAGTATTCAAGTAGTGCAAACGTGTCATTGTAGATGAGTACTCATTTTTCTCTGAAATGATCCTGCCAACTTATGGGCATGACAGGCCATGAGATGGTAACAAAGCCACAGGGGAAGGGTGAACTGCGGAAGCAATATCTTATGGAGAAGTATGTGTGGAAATGGAAGCAGTATATGAGATCCAGAAAAGGTGAAATCCTTTTCCCTCGCCTGCTCAGGCTGAGCCACAACAATTGGCTCCGGCAGGTAAAGATGTGCAAATGATTATGTCTCGTGAGATTCAGAAATACACTCTCATTAGAAATCAGTTGACATAAGTGTTTGTCATGCTGCAGGTCCTTTTCACGCCCGCTACTCAAGCTGCAAGACAGGCAGCATGTACAATTGTGGAGGCTCTCACGACAATCCCCAGCCGCAAACAACAAGTCTTGGGCCTGCTCACCAGGTAACACTTAATGAAGAATGAAAGTGGCATATGTATTAAATTAGGGTCAACAATTCTAAAATCACTCTTTAATGGGCAGTGATGAAGCCAACTGTACTTTAACAAATCAATTTTACACAGTCAAGTGCAAATGTGCGTTTTTTATGTGTCGGTCAGTTATCTGGATGAGCTGAGTTTGGCTGGAGAGTGTGCAGCAGAGTACCTTGGTCTTTACCAAAAGCTCATCAAACCAACACACTGGAAGGTTTATCTGGCTGCACGTGGGGTCCTTCCCTACATCGGCAATCTCATCACCAAGGTAAAGTGATCTGTAACTGGCTTAAACTGTTTAAAAGGTGCCTTTAAAAGTGTGTCATGTAATTATTTCAATGTCATTGTGCGTAATTGCCTCTGATAGGAAATAGCCAACCTGCTGGCCCTGGAGGAGGCGACGCTGAGCACAGACTTGCAGCAAGGCTATGCACTCAAGAGCTTCACTGGTATACATTTTTGAAGCACATGTCAGCAAAGATTGGAAGTGTTCTTTATCAACAAACATTTGATAAAATTGTGTTATGTCATGGCAGGTTTGCTGTCATCATTTGTGGAGGTGGAGTCCATTAAGCGTCATTTTAAGAGCCGTCTGGTCGGCACAGTGCTGAATGGTTATCTGTGTCTGAGAAAGCTGGTGGTGCAGCGCACCAAACTCATTGATGAGACTCAGGACATGCTGCTGGAGATGCTGGAGGACATGACCACAGGTCAGCAGAAGTGGAATCCTAACTACTGCTTTTGCAGCATGCAGCAGAGTCTGGCAATGTTTGTTGGAGCTTAGCGATGTTTTCCACAGTTGACATGATACGCACGAAGTCTAACCATCTTGCGCTGTTTATAGGTACTGAGTCTGAAACGAAGGCTTTCATGGCAGTGTGCATAGAGACTGCGAAGAGATACAATTTGGATGACTACAGAACACCTGTTTTCATTTTTGAGAGACTGTGTAGCATCATTTATCCTGTAAGTTAGCTCTATGCCTGATTTATTTCGCTTAGAGATCTAGTTTACAGAATAATTACTTGACCGTGACAGTGTGAGTCTTAATGTTATTCCTTTCACCTTTTTCTTTTTAAGGAGGAGAACGAGGTGACAGAGTTCTTTGTAACCCTGGAAAAAGACCCTCAACAGGAGGATTTCTTGCAAGGTCGCATGCCTGGAAACCCTTACAGTTGTAACGAGGCTGGCATTGGCCCCCTTATGAGGGACATTAAGAACAAGATCTGCCAAGACTGCGACCTGGTGGCACTCCTTGAAGACGATAGTGGCATGGAGGTAATCTGAATCTGTATTTTGATTGCCATTTCAAAATGTCCTTCTCCTACTGCGCACTTCCTATTGTCGTCAAGTCATTGCAAGAAACACATTCCATGTCTTTGCTTTCCTCAGCTTCTGGTGAACAACAAAATCATTAGCTTGGATCTGTCTGTCGCTGAAGTCTACAAGAAGGTGTGGTGCCCAACAAATGAGGTAAAGTTAAAGGCAAAACACTAATAATTACTGCGGCTTCCAAAGTATATTTGAAATAAATGAATGGTCCAGTTGACATTGCTCCCTCTTTTCCAAGGGCGAACCAATGAGAATCATTTATCGAATGAGAGGTCTCTTGGGAGATGCGACAGAGGAGTTCATTGAATCGCTGGACTCAACCACAGGTTCTATTATTTGTTTATCGTCTCCCACACTGTTTATAGTCTGTCAAGTCTGCCAGTCTTTCTTTGTGTGTCTATTGATTTTATTGCACAATAAAGTTAAAAACACAAAAATACATTTTAAAAAAGGTCACATAATGATCTTTGTCCAGATGAGGAGGAGGATGAGGAGGAGGTGTACAAGATGGCAGGAGTCATGGCACAGTGTGGCGGACTGGAGTGTATGCTCAATCGGCTGTCAGGAATCAAAGATTTTAAACAGGGACGTCATCTGCTCACGGTAAGACGGTGGCGTTGGGTTAATGATGTTGCGCAACAGTTATATGATTACAATATGCGTAATAACCATAATATAAAGAATCATCGTGCATGTGCAGAGAAAAATATGATTGTATTCCTAATTCAAAGATGAATTGTATCTTTTTAGGTTTTACTGAAGTTGTTCAGTTATTGTGTAAAAGTGAAAGTAAACCGGCAACAGCTAGTCAAACCAGAGATGAACACGCTCAATGTCATGCTCGGAACTCTAAATCTGGTGAGTGACATATGTCCTTGTATTTCACACAATATTGAGGAACAACTTTTAATATGTTCTCTTCCTTTTCCTTCTCAGGCTTTAGTGGCTGAACAGGAGAGTAAGGACAGTGGCGGGGCCTCCATAGCAGAGCAAGTTCTGAGCATCATGGAGATCATTCTGGATGAAGCTAATGCAGAGATTTCAGAGGACAAGGTAGGACCGCCAAAGCCACATGACCACTCAAAGAGCACAGACTGTCACCAATGCCAAATAGGACTAGGAAGCTGCACTCTAACAAGCACAAATCCCCTCTAACTCCTTTGAAAGGGTTAAAAAGATCTTTATAATCTGTCATTGTTTTTCCAGGGTAACTTGTTGCTGACTGGCGACAAGGATCAGCTTGTCATGTTGCTGGACCAGATCAATACTCCGTTTGTGCGCTCCAACCCCAGCGTGCTGCAGGGTCTGCTTCGCATCATCCCATACTTGTCATTTGGGGAACTGGAGAAGATGAGGATCTTGGTTGAGCGCTTCAAGCCATGTTGCAGCTTTGACAAGTGGGTATTACTGTGTGTGGTATTAAAAGTGCTGACCTATACTCTCAATGTCTTAATGATAGGCCTACATTGATTTGACACATACCACTATGAAACTTTTTTATTTTCAGGTATGACGAGGATCATAGCGCCGATGACAAAGTGTTTCTGGATTGCTTCTGTAAAATCGCTGCTGGAATAAAAAATAACAGTAATGGCCATCAGCTGAAAGATCTTATTCTTCAAAAGGGAATCACCCAAAATGCACTGGACTACATGAAGAAACATATCCCAAATGCAAAAAAGTACGGGACTTATCCTTCCAAGCGTTTGATAAAGGCATAGAAAAGTGTCTCCTTTGTCTGAAGTTTCATCTTTTTTCTTGTCAGTCTGGATGCCGACATCTGGAAGAGGTTCCTCTCTCGACCTGCGCTGCCCTTCATTCTAAGATTGCTCCGTGGTTTGGCTACTCAGCATCCTCCCACACAGGTACATAATGCTCACATGAAATGTAGTGTATTAATAAAGTCAGGATTCATAACATGAAAGGAAAAACCTTTGTCATGTTCAGGTGCTGATAGGCACTGATTCAATTACCAGCCTGCACAAGCTGGAGCAGGTTTCCAGCGATGAAGGTATTGGTACGCTAGCAGAGAACCTTCTGGAAGCACTGAGGGAGCACAGCGACGTCAACCTAAAGATAGAAGCGGCACGCAGGGAGACCAGAGCTGAGAAGAAGCGAATGGCCATGGCTATGAGACAAAAGGCTCTGGGAACACTGGGCATGACGGTACACTTGCTTTTGCACATGAATGTTTTTTTTGTTTCTGTTTACTTCTGTCACTAACAAGCTTGAACAAGTAACATGCAATGTGTGCATTTGCCTTTCAGACAAATGAGAAGGGTCAGGTGGTGACAAAGACTTCACTGTTGAAACAAATGGAGGAACTGATAGAGGAGCCAGGCTTGACTTGTTGTATCTGTAGAGAAGGTTACAAATTTCAGGTAGGCTACAACAAGGCACACATTATTGGTGTTTCAGTGAGGTACAGCGACTTGACAGGTATGGTTTTCATTCCAGCCCACCAAGGTCCTGGGTATTTACACTTTCACAAAACGGGTGTCATTGGAGGAATTTGAGAACAAGCCTCGCAAGCAGCAGGGCTACAGCACTGTGTCGCACTTTAACATTGTCCACTACGACTGCCATCTGGCAGCTGTCAGGTAGCAGCCACTTTGCTTCTTAAGAAGACATCAAACACGAAGTGTTATGGTCTTTATTTTAATTCTTATTTCTTTTACCTTTACTGCAGGTTGGCCCGTGGGCGAGAAGAGTGGGAAAGCGCCGCTCTTCAGAACGCCAACACCAAGTGCAATGGACTTCTTCCTGTTTGGGGGCCGCATGTGCCAGAATCGGCGTTTGCCACATGCCTAGCACGGTAAACACATATCACAGAAAAAACAGCATAAAATGTCCTCCCTAGATTTGAATAATTCTAATCTCTGAAGAGAATGCACAGGGGAGAACCTGCTGGCTCCCAATTTCTCCTTTTCTTTTTAGGAGGTATTACCTCCCAAAAACTATGTCTAATGAATGCTGTGATAGAAATACCAGCCTTAAAGATTGAATTTTGACCCCTATTTTTTCTGTGCCACACAGACACAACACATATCTGCAGGAGTGCACAGGCCAGCGAGAGCCCACGTACCAACTCAACATTCATGACACCAAACTGCTCTTCCTTCGCTTTGCTACCGAACAATCATTCAGCGTGGACACAGGAGGAGGCGGCCGAGAGAGCAACATCCATCTCATCCCCTACATCATCCACACTGTGCTCTATGTGCTCAACACGTATGTACTGCATCCTGGCAATCTTATAATTGAAAATTGGCCATCATAGCGTACAAAATTATCATCTTGGACCGTGAGGCAAGACCAAAGGTGAAAACCTTTTGCAGAGGCACTTGGGTTGTGTTAACTGGCTAAAGCTAACTGTATGTAAATTAATAATTAAAAAGCAGTATATTTTGGCTCACCGTAGCCATGACGAGAACCTCAGGTGGATGCACACTGTTGACACTGTGCTTGCAACTGACTCCATCTTAGCCACTTTTCAGGGTGTATCTACACCTGTAAAAAATAAAACCACATTGCGGAAGCTAACATGACTGTAAATCCACCAAAACGTTGCAGAAGTTAAAAACTACAAAGACAACCGTATGTAAATAAATCACTGAGCAGTTTTTTTTTTTTTGAATAGTTTGCCAAAATTCTATATGTCTGAACCAAAGTTACAAGTCAGACTACTTCTACAAGAAACTTTCTGCCAAAGTCTGCTGCTTATACAGTGTATATTGGTATCCCTTCGCTAACCCTGCAGGACACGGGCTACCTCCCGAGAGGAGAAGAACCTGCAAACTTTCCAGGAGCAGCTGTGTGAGAAATGGGTGGAGAGCTCGTACGAGGTAGAAGGACCGCACTACTACACCATCCTGGCCATGCACATCATGCCGCCCGAGCGCTGGATGACCTCACGGATTTACTTCCTCCGGAGACTCCTGGTCAATGCACACGCCCGCAAGGTGTCGGCAAGCAGCGCCAACAAGTACGACCTCTGTGAATTTTTTTGCGTTTATTTATTAATTCATGTATTTATTTAAGTGCATGCGAGTTGAAATGAGATCCCCTCATCTTTTCTCTCTTCCCTCTCTTCTACCCTTCCTCAGACTGACAGATAAAGCACCAAAGGAATATGCGGTCTATCGCTCACCCCTTCTCTTCTGGGGCCTGGTGGATCTTGTCTATGACATGTTCAGGGTAATGTCTGAAAACTTCTGAGTTTAGTTTGTTCCGGGGACATGCGTGTAACTTAAGATCACTCATTTCTCAAATCAACTTTCCTCTTTGAAATGAATGGAAATGCCGCAGGCCTTGTCTGTGTTGTCTTTATTGGGGTTGGTCAGGCCACATCAGTTAGTACTATAATATTTAACGCAATGTTGTTTTTATTTAGAAAAACACAATTACAAACTAACTTCTTTCTCTGCCTTTCGGCTCTCTAGAAAGTTCCCACCAGCAACACAGAGGGCGGCTGGTCCTTCTCGCTTGCCGAGTACGTGCGTCACAACGACATGCCCATCTATGAGGCCTCGGAGCGCGTGCTCAGGGCTTTCCAGGATGAACTCATGCCTGCTGAATCCTTGGCAGAGTTCTTTGATGTTGTAGGTCAGTATACACAGAATGAAAGAGGCCTCATGTTGAAAAGATTTATCATAATTCCAACAAAAGTAACTGACAATACTCCTACCATGCTAATTTGGGCTCACGAAGGCAGCACTTGGTGTAAAACATTTGAGCAACGATATCTTAAAACATGACAACTGATGCTCACACTTGTTCCTTAAAGAAAAAAAGGTAAAAAACAAAAATGACCAACTTCTCATGTTTCAGGTCTCCTCTCCGAAATCCCCGATCCAGACCTCTTCCTGCAGGATTTGTTGAACTCTTTACCCTGATGGGTAGTTGGATCCACCCATACACCAATTCCCAATCCAAACTGCATCACAACTGCTCTTGGAACAGCCACCAAATAAACACTTTTCCCTCTGTGCACAGTGTATACGCCATGCTTCAGCTACCTATCCATGACATCTTCACACCCACCATGACATCTTCAATTGATAGTAATCTTTTAATACACCAAGATGCGTTGGGCACACAACTAATTCCACACAAAGCAAACACAGATGATGAGGCGCTGGAATGTCCGTTGGAGGGATATCAGTCTGACGACATGATGAGCGTGGCATTCTATTTCACCTTGTTTTGCTTTTGTTTCTTATTTAAGGTTTTGGTCAGCGTGTTTTAAAATGGCAGCGAAAGCCTCACATGCTAACTTGTCCTCCTTTGGTCATCATGTATGGTTCTAACTGGAATTTGAGTGAAAGATGCCGTTTTTGTTTTGTGTGTGTATGAGCAAAATTTCTTTTATCGATTTGGCAAGCAACAGCAAGACAAAGGGGGGAAAAACAAGGAACGTATTTATAGTAAGTTTTATTTTCATCCTTGACACTATGCCTTGGTCACCTTAACCTTTTGTATAGAGTTTATCTGTTGCAGTGATATTTTAGATCTCCTGTTGCAATACATAATAAAGCAAATTACATTATATCCCTAAATACTTTATTCATTTGTTTTCACTTCAAGGGTTTTGCATTGGATTCCTTTTTCTTTTTTTTTTTATAAATTATTGCTTCAATGATAACTGTCTCCCCCTCGCCCCCCCTCCAAAAAAAAAAAAAAAAATCAAGAAAAAAAGGTGGCAATAGAACTGCTCTTTGTGGCCAGGAACGTGCAGCTGAGTTTTACGCTCACCAACCTTGAGCAAAAGTAGTGGCGTTAGCCAGCTGAAAGCATGGTGTGGACTTGACTCACTTTATTGTTCATTCGCCTGCTGCTACGATTGTTCAAATGTTGCTGAATGTCTGCTTTTTGAATTAGCCCTATGATTAATAAAGTTGATATATGGTTATGATGACTTGTCAGAATTTTTTTGCAAACAATTTTGGCATGATCCAATGTTCATCAGGATGTGCACTGACACCATTAACCCCTTTTGCCAAGTATGAGGGGTTCAAGGTTTTTTGTTTTTTTACTATATAATCCTCATATTTGCTGCACTTTGTACATGGTCCCTTTAACAAGTTATTACTTGAACACATCGGGCCATTATAGTAGCGAAAACAATAACCAAACCAATATATTGAGGGAGAAGGTCTTTTACTTAGTTTCAGCACGCTTCATCACATGTACAGCCGAGCGCCCTCTGCTGTCCAAAGGTACATGCAGCATTCACACAAAGTATTGATGATAGGCAAATCGCTTTTATCATTACATCGTGGACATTATTCTTGCTTACAGCCGTAAGTGTATCGAAGTCGCAGCGTTAAAACTCTTTACTGAAGCTCACTCCCTACCACAGTGCATTTATTTCTAATTTCATGGACATTTCAAACATCATTTGTACAATACAATATTAACGCAATAAAGATCCTTTGTACAAAGGACTATGGCGTTTTCTCCACAACATACCTTGACAACGTGGTCTTTCTGAGAACACTTTCAAGAAATATTAAGGCCTCTGGTGTATTAAAAAAAAAGAAAGTCCCAGTTTTGGACCATTTTTGAGTTAAACCCCCCAATTAAAAAAAGTTTAACAATAAAAAAATGCGCAATTTGCGCGGCTTTTAACGAAACCCAATGTTGAAGAGTCCATCGGTCACTGGCAGCACAGTGGGGTGACATCATCGGTGGGCGAGGGGAACGCGCGCATGGCCTCCCTGGACGATTTGGTGAAGCCGTTGTGAAAAATGAGGGCTTTCTTCAGGGCAAAAAAGGACACTGTTTTGTCCCACGCATCTGAGCTCGAGCCGGACATTCCTCCACTTAGTTGCCTCTGCAGGGACGAGCGCATTCTTGCTGCTTTGTTTGTGCACTTCCTCTCCATCAGCATCACCCTGCACATGCTGCAGATAGGGCACACTTTAGAAAAGTAAATCCAGTGCAATAAAGCCAGGCCTTCCATGGTGATGTACTAATTCCATCTAAATCAGGAAATTCAATTGGTTGATTTATACATTATTGAAGTACTTGTTTTAATATTGCTTGTTCTGCCTCAAACGCGTTGTTTGATTAAATCTTTTTCACTTAGTAATGAAAATTAATCAATTCGTTTGTTTGTTCGTTTGTTCAGTTGTTCGTACACATTTATTGATTCAGTCATTCAGTTATATCCCGAACCGCTCATCCTCACAAGAGTCATTATTAATAGATAAATCTGTCCAAGAGGGATCAAGAGAATGTTGATTATTTTAAAACCACAATGTTTCAATGTTATAGTTTGCGAATAAGTTCCTAAAATAATTCTTACTTCATTATTACATAAGTTTGCTTAGTAATTTTAAGGTTGTTTTTTTTAATGCCTGCAGAAAATCAA